>NC_084796.1:251098947-251398947 GCF_963169125.1 Humulus lupulus
ACGTATAATACAACATTTTAAAAAAAAAAATAGCAAAAAACTTAAATTTAAAATCCATGTATAATAATATTTAATATTACATTAAAAATATAATATATAATCTCTTGTTGTCACTCCCAAATTCAAAAACTAGAACAAACATAAACTTAAACAAAAATAAATAAATTATTTAATTAAAATAAGATATTTATTTGAAATTTATATGATATTAATTAATATGAATTTAATAAAATTAATTAATAAATTTTATAAATAAAACTAAACAAACGTGCATACTGCACGTTGTTTGTATCTAGTATTAATATAAATTTAAATATTATAAAATATTATTATTATAATAATACACAATATATAATCTATAAAAATTATGGTAGAATAAATATTAAGTAATTGTATTAATATAAATTTTAATATTATAAAATATAATTATTATAATAATATTTAATACAAAACTGTATATTAATAAATATATTAATATAAATTCAAATGTTATAAAATATTATTATTATAATAATACATAATATTAAATTATATTATTAATATCAAATATCATTATTATTATTTATATTTAAAAAAAAAAACAAATTACTTCTTTTATTATTTACTCTAACTTATATAAATCCATGACAAGGTAATCTTAAATCTTTACAAATTTTTACAGTGGGTTTTAAATTTTCCCATTAATCACTATACAATGGCCCCACATGGACGATTTGTTTAAAAGATACCAAGACATTGTTGCTGATTATTTATCAAACGCTTCAACCAAGTATATCAATGTGGTCATCTCACTTTGTGTAGTTCTAATTGGACTGCAAAATAGTAAATATAGTGTTAAAAAAATATAAAATAATCTAACCTAATTCTATTTATGTCACCATTATATTGTCAAGCTATACTACTTCACAAAATATAATAGGAAACTGTAGCAATGACAAAAACAAAAAATAATATTTATTTTACATTTTATATTAGTATTTAATAATAAGTATATATCTATATTATTATATATATATATCTATATTATTTTATATATAAGATAAAATAATAAATAATATATCTTTTGGTGTTGTTATTGAAATGAAAAAAAATATGGTGTTACAATTTTTTAATTTTAGTGTTGATGCAACACTATATATGATATTATGTATTGTAGATGACGTTAAAAAAAAAGAAACTTAGAGGAATTATACCTGAAGTAATCGAATATTTGAAAAATATTTTAACATTAGAGAACTATGCTTTTCCAAAAAAAAAAAAAACTAAACTACTTAAAAGTTAAAAGTTAAAAATGGACAGTTTCTCTTTTTTTCTCCGTCGTTTCTCTTTTATATCTCCCCAAAAAAGCTCAAATGTGAGTTAAAAATATTTATGGTTTTGTATGTAAAATATATATGACAATAAATTAGTTGGCTTTGAGTGAATTTTAATATTTCTTATGTGTGCTTTGTTGAAATTATTTGATAGAATCTTGAGGTAATTATTGGATTGTCGGACACAAACTATCAATTTTTTTTTATGTGATCAGACCACCATATTCTGATTAAAATTCGATTATTTTAATGGTGATTTGATACTTGTTCAATCATATTTCGACCAACTTCCATAATTTTCATAGTGATTTGATATTTTTTTTTTTCATATGTAATCATATTTATTAGAGTATGCAGTGTTACAAAATAAAAATTTTATAATTTTATTCGAGAGACATTAAAAATTTACAATACCCTGTAGTGTCGTTACAAGGGGCTTTCAATGCATTACAAGAAAATGGCATGATTCCTGCATGATACTATATCCATTACAAGAAAAATAATTTTTATGTACTAAAGTTTAGCTTCCTAATATATTTGGTATTAATTAATTATATTTTGCTACTAAATTATGATAGTAAAATAATTTAGTTGCAAAATATAAAAATAGAACACCAAAAATATTTTTACCACCAAAATTATTAGTAACTAATGAATAATTTTAGCTACTAGTTTTTTTTTTGGTAGCTAAATCTATCGATGCCAAAATATAAATTTTTAACTTTATATATTAATTGCTATCAGTTTATTTTGGTGACAAAACTCAAATTTTTAGCTACTAGTTTTTTTGGTAGCAAAATATAATATTTTTAATTAGATTTTGCTACTAATTATTTTGTAGCAAAATAAGTATTTCAACCACTAATATTAATCTATTAAAATATCGATAGTTAAAAGTATACAATATAAAAACTTAAAAAATCATATTTATTTTTAACATATTAATAATTAATTTTTTATAAGATAATTATATATCTATATTTTAATCATCTAAATTTATATATAATAATACATATATACACATCCATATAAATTTTTTTATTCGTATAAGATAAAATAAATTAGCTACGTATAAAATAAATTAAATAATTTTAAATATATATTACTATTTAATCAAATACATTATTATGTTAAAAAAGCATAACTAACCATCTGCTCTCTATAAAATTGTCTATTACTTGCACACTCTTTCTCACACACATTATTTCCACTACCACTAACACTATCTAACAAATCGCTTGCATGCATTTATAAATATAAGATTTTTCTCATATGCAGCCGTTATGCAGCCGTTAAAACGGCTGCACTGGTGCATGTGTTTCCTTTTGATTTTATTAGACCAGCTGGGTTCATAAATACAAGTTAACTTAGGTTGGTGTGTAGAGGATGTTATACCCAGATTTCGAGCCATGTTAAGTATCCTCGAAAGCTGGATTCGCAGCGAATGAACTCGTAAAGTCTAAGGAGTGTTCCAAGACTAGACATCGAGCCTGCAATGCTGAGACGACTTCGAATATGGTGGCCTCGAATTCCACACGATCTCGAAGGGGTAGCACCCGAGATGCATCTATCCTCAGGGATGACCCCGGATCAGGGGTTCCGAGCCTGACGCGAGTACGATCTCGAAAGCCATGTGACCTCGGGAGATGTCATTAGCTCGAAAGTTGATGAAGACCTGAGAGAATAAGGCCTTGGAGATATATGATAATAACCTTGAACATCTTCAAGTGTTGTCCATAAAAGACGTGGTCTACATTTATTAATGTAAATCCCCTAAAATCATGGGATATTATTTGATTAGTTATATGACCCTGGTCTTCAGGGGACGTTTCCTTTTATATCGGATTACAGGCATTTAAAGCCATTTAATTTATTTACACAAAAAGAGTAACTACCCAAAATATGTGGGATAGTATTCTGCAACCTTCTCTATAAATAGAGAGGTCATGCACCATTGTAAATGACCGAATTTCTGAATCTTGAGAGAAAACTCTGAAGAATTCTTGCTTAAAGAATTGTCAGAGATAATCTTGAGTTTAATAACAAAGACTCGTGGACTAGGCAGATTTAACTGCCGAACCACGTAAAAATCGTGTTTTGTATTGTCATATTTTAATCGGCCATTATTAGTTATTGTTTACGTGCTCTTCTTTCACTGTTGACGAAAAACGGCGTCAACAGAGGATAATTTATCTCATTTGCATTGTATTTTTTTTTAAAATTATTTTATGCATAGTTCTAAAGGGTGCTTTGGAGTCTGACCCGATAATTTCTCACCCAAATCATTTTCACTGAACAGCAGGTCGGCAGGGAAAAAAATGCATGCTTGGAGATATACATAAGTGTAGTTATAGCCGGAGATACAAACATGACTATTTCACTTATACTAATCAATTTACCAGCTTTATTACTATTCCCATCAAAACGAAAGGCAACACACTCAGTAACCTGGATTGTCCCCAATATTTGTGGATTTTGGTGCTGCGGAGTTGGAGAGTAAAGTTTCTCTGTGGAAGCACCGAAGTAGGTTCGAGTTTGTTATTAATTTTTTGGCTGATGTCGATTGTTATTGGGATTATGTAGGAGGTGTTAAACCACAACAATAGTACCCAATGTATTCTCTCACAAATGGGGTGATGTCTTTGGCAGTGAGACGTTAGGTGGAGGTCGATTTCGGAAAGAGTTTTGAAGGAAGCCGGTTGGTGGTTTTTTATTTGTGGATTTAGGGGTCGCGGAGTCGGAGAGTGAAGTTTCTCTGTGGAAGCACCGAAGAAAATTTGACTTTGTTATTTTGGGCTCATTTTTGTGTGGTCTGTAGCGATGTTATCTTTGTAGCTGGTCTGTAAAATTAAGATCAGAAACAATAGCCATGATTGTGGACATGTTTGAAGACATTACATATATGTAATACAATATACATGGTATTAGTATTACTTTGGTAAATTTGAGATTTCACTAATTTCTCCGTAATGTAATACTCTCGTGCTCTACTCGTTCGATATTTATCCCCTTGACATCTCATGGGTAAATACTTCTATTGGAGTTGAAACGAAGCGTTCAGTCCACATTTGAAAAAATGTCCACTTTTTGATGGTAATTTTCGCAAGTATTTCCCTTATATTCGTACATCTCAAAATATTTTGGTCGTATCACCCTCTAGAAA
This sequence comes from Humulus lupulus, assembly GCF_963169125.1. Lineage (NCBI taxonomy): Eukaryota > Viridiplantae > Streptophyta > Magnoliopsida > Rosales > Cannabaceae > Humulus > Humulus lupulus. Next base: position 251,103,424 of record NC_084796.1, read on the forward strand.
CCTCAAAATTGCACGAAATTTGATACATAGATTCCTAAGGAATAGGGCTACAAATTTTATGCCCATTACCTTTTTAGATTCCTTAGTATTCACTTTCAAAAATATTGCTCAAATTCATATTATAGAAATCTAATTTTTCTGAAAGGGGTACCTCTTTGGTAAATTGGAGATTTCACTAATTTCTCCGTAATGTAATACACTCGTGCTCCACTCATTTGATATTTATCCCCATGACATCTCATGGGTAAATGCTTCTATTGGAGTTGAAACGGAGCGTTAAGTCCACATTTGAAAACATTTCAACTTTTCAATGGAAATTTTCGCAAGTTTTTCCCTTATATTCGTACATCTCACACAATTTTTTTCGTAGCACCCTCTACACACCTCGAAATTACACAAAATTTGATACAAAGATTCCTAAGACATAGGTCTATAACTTTCATCCCCATAACCCATTCAGATTCCTTAGTATTCACTTTCCAAATATTGCTCGAATTCATATTATAGAAATCAAAATTTTCAGAAAGGGGTACCCTTTGGTAAATTGGAGATTTCACTTATTTCTCCGTAATTTAATACACTCATGCTCTACTCGTTCGATATTTCTCCCCATGACATCTCATGGGTAAATGCTTCTATTGGAGATGAAACGAAGCGTTAAGTCCCCATTTGAAAAAATTTCCACTTTTCGATGGCAAGTTTCACAAGTTTTTCCCTTATATTCGTACATCTCTCACAATTTTTTTCGTAGCACCTTCTACACATCTCGAAATTGCACAAAATTTGATACATAGAGTCCTAAGACATAGTGATACAACTTTTGTACCCATTACCCTGGTAGATTCTTTAGTATTCACTTTCAAACTATTGTTCGAATTCACTTCATAGAAATAAATTTTTTCTGAAAAAGGGTACCCCTTTGGTAAATTGGAGATTTCACTAATTTCTCTGTAATGTATTACACTTGTTGTTCAACTAGTTCGGTATTTTTCCCCATGACATATCATGTGTAAATTCTACTATTGGTGTTGAAACAGAGCGTTAAGTCCACATTTGAATTTTTTTTTCACTTTTGGAAGGAAATTTTCGCAAGTTTTTCCCTTATATTCGTACATCTCTCAGTATTTTGGTCGTATCACCCTTTACAAACCTCGAAATAGTACGAAATATAATACATAGATTCCTAAGACATAGGGCTACAAATTTTGTGCCCCTTACCCTTACAAATTCCTTAGTATTCACTTTCAAAATATAGCACGAATTCAAATTATAGAAACCAAATTTTTCTAAAATCACTCAAAATTTTATACATAGAATCTTACGACATAGGGCTTCAAATTTAATTCCCCTTACCTTTTCAGATTCCTTAGTATTCACTGTCAAAATATTTCCCGAATTCATATTATAGAAATCGAATTTTCCTGAAAGGGGTACCCCATTGGCAAATTGGAGATTTCACTAATTTCTCCGTAATGTATTACTCTCGTGTTTTCCAGGTTCAATATATGCCCCCATGACATCTTATGGAAATATGCTTCTATTCGAGTAGAAACGAAGGGCTAAACCCACATTTGAAAAAATTTCCACTTTTCAATAACCATATTTTGCAAGATTTTCTCTTTTATTTGTAGATTTCTCAGTATTTTGCTCTTATCAACCTCTGCGCACCTCAAATTTGCACGGAATTTTATACATAGAAATTTAATTTTTCTGAAAGGGGTACCCCTTTGGCTAATTGGTGATTTCACTAATTTCTTCGTAATGTATTACTCTCGTGTTTTACTCGTTCAATATCTTCCTCCATGACATCTAATGGGAATATGCTTATATTGGAGTTGAAACAGAGGCTAAAGTCCAGATTTGAGAAAATTTTCATTTTTCGATGGTAATTTTTCGCAAGTTTGTCCCTAATATTAGCACATCTCTCAGTATTATGCTCTTATCACCCTCTGCACACCTCCAAATTGCACGAAATTTTATACATAGAATCCTAACACGTAGGGCTACAACTTTTGTTCCCACTAATTTTTAAGATTACTTAGTATTAACTTTCAAATTATGTCCCGAAATAATATTATAGAAATTGAATTTTTCTGAAAGGGGTACCCCTTTGGCAAATTGGAGATTTCACTAATTTCTCTGTAATGTATTACTCTCGTGTTTTAATCGTTCAATATCTTCCTCCATGACATCTAATTGGAATATGCTTCTATTGGTGTTGAAACGGAGGCTAAAGACCACATTTGAGAAAATTTCCATTATTGGATGGCAATTTTTCGCAAGTTTTTCCCTTATATTTGCACAACTCTCAGTATTTTGCTCTTATCACCCTCTGCGCACCTCCAAATTGCACGAAATTTAATACATAGAATCCTTACATGTTGGGCTACAACTTTTGTTCCCATTACTTTTTAAGATTACTTAGTATTCACTTTCAAATTATGTCCCAAAATCATATTATAGAAATCGAATTTTTCTGAAAGGGGTACCCCTTTGGCAAATTGGAGATTTCACTAATTTCTCCATAGTGTATTACTCTCGTGTTTTACTCGTTCGATGTCTTGCTCCATGACATATAATGGGAATATGCTTCTATTGGAGTTGAAACGGAGGCTAAAGACCACATTTGAGAAAATTTCCAATTTTCGATGGCAATTTTTCGCAAGTTTTACCCTTGTATTAGCACATCTCTCAGTATTTTGCTCTTATCACACTCTTCCCACCACCAACTTGCACGAAATTTTCTACATAGAATTCTAACACGAAGGGCTACAACTTTTGTTCCCACTAATTTTTAAGATTACTTAGTATTCACTTTCAAATGATGTCCCGAAATCATATTATAGAAATCAAATTTTTCTTAAAGGGGTACCCCTTGGCGAATTGGAGATTTCACTAATTTCTCCGTAATGTATTACTCTCGTGTTTTACTCGTTCAATATCTTCCTCCAAGACATCTAATGGGAATATGCTTCTAATTGAGTTGAAACGGAGGCTAAAGACCACATTTGAGAAAATTAGCACTTTTCGATGGAAATTTTTCGCAAGTTTTTCCCTTATATTAGCACATCTCTCAGTATTTTGTTCTTATCACCCTCTGCGCACCTCCAAATTGCACAAAATTTTATACATAGAATCCTAACACAAAGGTCTACAAATTTTGTTCCCATTAATTTTTAAGATTACTTAGTATTAACTTTCAAATTATATCCCAAAATCATATTATAGAAATCGAATTTTTCTGAAAGGGGTACCCCTTTGGCAAATTGGAGATTTCACTAATTTATCCATAATGTATTACTCTCGTGTTTTAATCGTTCCATATCTTGCTCCATGACATATAATGGGAATATGCTACTATTGGAGTTGAAACGGAGGCTAAAGACCACATTTGAAAAAAATTTCATTTTTCGATGGCAATTTTTTGCAAGTTTGTCCCTAATATTAGCACATCTCTCAGTATTTTGCTCTTATCACCCTCTACGCACCTCCAAATTGCACGAAATTTTATACATAGAATCCTAACACATAGGGCTACAACTTTTGTTCCCATTAAGTTTGAAGATTACTTAGTATTCACTTTCAAATTATGTCACGAAATCATATTATAGAAATCGAATTTTTCTGAAAGGGGTACCCTTTTGGCATATTGGAGATTTCACGAATTTCTCCATAATGTATTACTTTCGTGTTTTAATCGTTAGATATCTTGCTCCAAGACATATAATGGGAATATGCTTTTATTGGAGTTGAAACGGAAGCAAAAGACAACATTTGAGAAAATTTCCACTTTTCGATGGCAATTTTTCGCATGTTTTACCCTTATATTAGCACATCTCTCAGTATTTTTCTCTTATCACCCTCTGCGCACCTCCATATTGATCGAAATTTTAGACATAGAATCCTAACACGTAGGGCTACAAATTTTGTTCCCATTAATTTTTAAGATTAATTAGTATTCACTTTAAAATTATGTCCCGAAATCATATTATAGAAATCGAATTTTTCTGAAAGAGGTACCCCTTTGGCAAATTAGAGATTTCACTAATTTCTCCATAATGTATTACTCTCGTGTTTTACTCATTCGATATCTTGGTCCATGACATATAATGGGAATATGATTCTATTCGAGTTGAAACAGAGGCTAAAGACCACATTTAAGAAAATTTCCACTTTTCAATGGCAATTTTTCGCTAGTTTTTCCCTTATATTAGCACATCTCTCAGTATTTTGCTATTATCACCCTCTGTGCATCTCCAAATTGCACGAAATTTTATACATAGAATCCTAACACGTTGGGCTACAACTTTTGTTCCCATTATATTTTTAGATTACTTAGTATTCACTTTCAAATTAGTCCCGAAATCATATTATAGAAATCGAATTTTTCTGAAAGGGGTTCCCCTTTGGCAAATTGGAGATTTCACTAATTTCTCAGTAATGTTTTACTCTCATGTCTTACTAGTTCGATATCTTTCTCCACGACATATAATGGGAATATTCTTCTATTGGAGTTGAAACGGAGGCTAAAGACCACATTTGAGAAAATTACCACTTTTCGGTGGAAATTTCTCGCAAGTTTTTCCCTTATATTTGCACATCTCTCAGTATTTTACTGTTATCACCCTCTGCGCACCTCCAAATTGCACGAATAATTATACATTGAATCCTAACACGTTGGGCTACAAGTTTTGTTCCCATTAATTTTTATGATTACTTAGTATTCACTTTCAAATTATGTCCCGAAATCATATTATAGAAATCGAATTTTTCTGAAAGGGGTACCACTTTGGCAAATTGGAGATTTCACTAATTTCTCCATAGTGTATTACTCTCGTGTGTTACTCATTCGATGTCTTGCTCCATGACATATAATGGGAATATGCTTCTATTGGAGTTGAAACGGAGGCTAAAGACCACATTTGAGAAAATTTCCAATTTTCGATGGCAATTTTTCGCAAGTTTTACCCTTGTATTAGCACATCTCTCAGTATTTTGCTCTTATCACCCTCTGCGCACCTCCAAATTGCAAAAAATTTTATACATAGAATCCTAACACAAAGGTCTACAAATTTTGTTCCCATTAATTTTTAAGATTACTTAGTATTAACTTTCAAATTATGTCCCAAAATCATATTATAGAAATCGAATTTTTCTGAAAGGGGTACCCCTTTGGCAAATTGGAGATTTCACTAATTTATCCATAATGTATTACTCTCGTGTTTTAATCGTTCCATATCTTGCTCCATGACATATAATGGGAATATGCTTCTATTGGAGTTGAAACGGAGGCTAAAGACCACATTTGAAAAAAATTTCATTTTTCGATGGCAATTTTTCGCAAGTTTGTCCCTAATATTAGCACATCTCTCAGTATTTTGCCCTTATCACCCTCTACGCACCTCCAAATTGCACGGAATTTTATACATAGAATCCTAACACGTAGGGCTACAACTTTTGTTCCCATTAAGTTTGAAGATTACATAGTATTAACTTTCAAATTATGTCACGAAATCATATTATAGAATTCGAATTTTTCTGAAAGGGGTACCCCTTTGGCATATTGGAGATTTCACGAATTTCTCCATAATGTATTACTTTCGTGTTTTTATCGTTAGATATCTTGATCCATGACATATAATGGGAATATGATTTTATTGGAGTAGAAACGGAAGCAAAAGAACATATTTGACAAAATTTCCACTTTTCGATGGCAATTTTACGCATGTTTTACCCTTATATTAGCATATCTCTCAGCATTTTTCTCTTATTACCCTCTGCGCACCTCCATATTGATCGAAATTTTAGACATAGAATCCTAACACGTAGGGCTACAACTTTTGTTCCCATTAGATTTTTAGATTACTTAGTATTCACTTTCAAATTAGTCCCGAAATCATATTATAGAAATCGAATTTTTCTGAAAGGGGTACCCCTTTGGCAAATTGGAGATTTCACTAATTTCTCCATAGTGTATTACTCTCGTGTGTTACTCATTCGATGTCTTGTTCCATGACATATAATGGGAATATGCTTCTATTGGAGTTGAAACGGAGGCTAAAGACCACATTTGAGATAATTTCCAATTTTCGATGGCATTTTTTCGCAAGTTTTACCCTTATATTAGCACATCTCTTAGTATTTTGATCTTATCACCCTATACACACCTCAGATTTAGATGAAATTTTATACATAGAACCCTAAGACATAGGGATACAACTTTTGTGCCCATGACCCTCGCAAATTCTTTAGTATTCACTATCAAAACATTGCTCGAATCCATATTAGAGAAATCAAAGATTTCTTAAAGGGGTACCCCTTTGGTGAATTGGAGATTTCAGTAATTTCTCCGAAATGTATTACCCTCGTGTTCAACTTATTCGATATTTTTCCCCAAGAGATCTCATGGGTAAATAAATCTATTGGGGTCGAAACGGAGCCTTAAGTCAACATTTTAAAAAAAATTCACCTTTTTGATGGCAATTTTCGCAAGTTTTTTCCTAATATTAGTACATCTCTCAGTATTTTGACTGTATCACCCTCTACACACCTCGGATTTGCACAAAATTTTATACATTGAACCCTAAGACATAGGGCTAATACTTTTGTGCCCACAACCCTCGCATATTCTTTAGTATTCACTATCAAAACATTGCTCGAATCCATATTGGAGAAATTGATGATTTCTGAAAGGGGTACCCCTTTGGTGAATTGGAGATTTCACTGATTTCTCTGAAATGTATTACCCTCGTGTTCAACTCGTTCGATATTTTTCCCCAAGAGATCTCATGGGTAAATAAATCTATTGGGGTTGAAACGGAGCCTTAAGTCAACGTTTCAAAAAAAATTTCCCTTTTTGATGGCAATTTTCAAACGTTTTTCCCTTATATTCGTACGTCTCTCAGTATTTTGACTGTATCACCCTATACACACCTCAGATTTAGATGAAATTTTATACATAGAACCCTAAGACATAGGGATACAACTTTCGTGCCCAATACCCTCGCATATTCTTTAGTATTCAATATCAAAACATTGCTCGAATCCATATTGGAGAAATTGATGATTTCTGAAAGGGGTACCCCTTTGGTGAATTGGAGATTTCACTAATTTCTCCGAAATGTATTACCCTCGTGTTCAACTCGTTCGATATTTTTCTCCAAGAGATATCATGGGTAAATGAATCTATTGGAGTCGAAACGGAGCCTTAATTCAACATTGCAAAAAAATTTCCCTTTTTGATGGCTATTTTCAAACGTTTTTCCCTTATATTAGTACATCTCTCAGTATGTTGACTGTATCACCCTCTACACACCTCGAATTTGCACTAAAATTATACATAGGACCCTAAGACATAGGGCTACAAATTTTGTGCGCATGACCCTCGTATATTATTTAGTATTCACTATCAAAACTATGCCCGAATCCATATTAGAGAAATCGAAGATTTCTGAAAGGGGTACACCTTTGGTGAATTGGAGATTTCACTAATTTCTCCGAAATGTATTACCCTCGTGTTCAACTCGTTCGATATTTTCCCCCGAGAGATCTCATGGGTAAATGAATATATTGGAGTCGAAACGGAGCCTTAAGTCAACATTTCAAAAACAATTCCGCTTTTTGATGGCAATTTTCGCATGTTTTTTCCTTATATTAGTACATCTCTCAGTATTTTGACTGTATCACCCTCTACACACCTCGGATTTACACTAAATTAAATACATAGAACCCTAAGACATCGGGCTACAACTTTTGTGCCCATGACCCTCGCATATTCTTTAGTATTCACTATCAAAACATTGCTCGAATCCATATTGGAGAAATCGATGATTTCTGAAAGAGGTACCCCTTTGGTGAATTGGAGATTTCACTAATTTCTCCGAAATGTATTACCCTCGTGTTCAACTCGTTCGATAATTTTCTCCGAGAGATCTCATGGGTAAATGAATCTATTGGAGTCGAAACGGAGCCTTAAGTCAACATTGCAAAAAAAATTCACTTTTTGATGGCAATTTTCGCACGTTTTTCCCTTATATTAGTATATCTCTCAGTATTTTGACTGTATCACCCTCTACACACCTCGGATTTGCACTAAATTTACACATAGAACCCTAAGACATAGGGCTACAACTTTTGTGCCCATGACCCTCGCATATTATTTAGTATTCACTATCAAAACAATGCTCGAATCCATATTAGAGAAATCGAAGATTTCTGAAAGGGGTACCCCTTTGGTGAATTGGAGATCTCACTAATTTCTCCGAAATGTATTACCCTCGTGTTCAACTCGTTCGATATATTTCCCCAAGAGATCTCATGGGTAAATGAATATATTGGAGTTGAAACGGAGCTTTAAGTCAACATTTAAAAAAAAATCCCCCTTTTTGATGGCAATTTTCGCAAGTTTTTTCCATATATTCATACGTCTCTGAGTATTTTGACTGTATCACCCTATACAAACCTCAAATCTAAATGAAATTTTATACATAGAACCCTAAGACATAGGGATACAACTTTTGTGCCCATGACCCTCGCAAATTCTTTAGTATTCACTATCAAAACATTGCTCGAATCCATATTAGAGAAATCAAAGATTTCTTAAAGGGGTACCCCTTTGGTGAATTGGAGATTTCAGTAATTTCTCCGAAATGTATTACCCTCGTGTTCAACTTACTCGATATTTTTTTCCCCAAGAGATCTCATGGGTAAATAAATCTATTGGGGTCGAAACGGAGCCTTAAGTCAACATTTAAAAAAAAATTCCGCTTTTTGATGGCAATTTTCGCATGTTTTTTCCTTATATTAGTACATCTTTCAGTATTTTGACTGTATCACCCTCTACAAACCTCAGATTTGCACTAAATTTTATAAATAGAACCCTAAGACATAGGGCTACAACTTTTGTGCCCATGACCCTCGCATATTCTTTAGTATTCACTATCAAAACATTACTCGAATCCATATTAGAGAAATCGATGATTTCTGAAAGGGGTACCCCTTTGGTGAATTGGAGATTTCACTAATTTCTCCGAAATGTATTACCCTCGTGTTCAACTCGTTCGATATTTTTCCCCAAGGGATCTCATGGGTAAATGAATTTATTGGAGTCGAAATGGAGCCTTAAGTCAACATTTCAAAAAAAAATTCCCCTTTTTGATGGCAATTTTCGCAAGTTTTTTCCTTATATTCGTACGTCTCTCAGTATTTTGACTGTATCACCCTATACACACCTCAGATTTAGATGAAATTTTATACATAGAACCCTAAGACATAGGGATACAACTTTCGTGCCCAATACCCTCGCATATTCTTTAGTATTCAATATCAAAACATTGCTCGAATCCATATTGGAGAAATCAAAGATTTCTTAAAGGGGTACCCCTTGGGAGAATTGGAGATTTCAGTAATTTCTCCGAAATGTATTACCCTCGTGTTCAACATATTCGATATTTTTCCCCAAGAGATCTCATGGGTAAATAAATCTATTGGGGTCGAAACGGAGCCTTAAGTCAACATTTCAAAAAAAATTCACCTTTTTGATGGCAATTTTCGCAAGTTTTTTCCTAATATTAGTAGATCTCTCAGTATTTTGACTGTATCACCCTCTACACACCTCGGATTTGCACAAAATTTTATACATAGAACCCTAAGACATAGGGCTACAACTTTTGTGCCCAATACCCTCGTATATTCTTAAGTATTCAATATCAAAACATTGCTCGAATCCATATTGGAGAAATTTATGATTTCTGAAAGGGGTACCCCTTTGGTGAATTGGAGATTTTACTAATTTCTCCGAAATGTATTACCCTCGTGTTCAACTCGTTCGATATTTTTCTCCAAGAGATATCATGGGTTAATGAGTCTATTGGAGTCGAAACGGATCCTTAATTCAACATTGCAAAAAAATTTCCCTTTTTGATGGCTATTTTCAAACGTTTTTCCCTTATATTAGTACATCTCTCAGTATGTTGACTGTATCACCCTCTACACACCTCGGATTTGTACTAAAATTATACATAGAACCCTAAGACATAGGGCTACAACTTTTGTGCGCATGACCCTCGTATATTATTTAGTATTCACTATCAAAACTATGCCCGAATCCATATTAGAGAAATCGAAGATTTCTGAAAGGGGAACACCTTTGGTGAATTGGAGATTTCACTAATTTCTCCGAAATGTATTACCCTCGTGTTCAACTCGTTCGATATTTTTCCCCGAGAGATCTCATGGGTAAATGAATATATTGGAGTCGAAACGGAGCCTTAAGTCAACATTTCAAAAAAAATTCCGCTTTTTGCTGGCAATTTTCGCATGTTTTTTCCTTATATTAGTACATCTCTCAGTATTTTGACTGTATCACCCTCTACACACCTCAGATTTACACTAAATAAAATACATAGAACCCTAAGACATGGGACTACAAGTTTTGTGCCCATGACCCTCGCATATTCTTTAGTATTCACTATCAAAACATTGGTCGAATCCATATTAGAGAAATCGATGATTTCTGAAAGGGGTACCCCTTTGGTGAATTGGAGATTTCACTAATTTCTCCGAAATGTATTACCCTCGTGTTCAACTGGTTTGATATTTTTCCCCAAGAGATCTCATGGGTAAATGAATCTTTTGGAGTCGAAACGGAGTATTAAGTCAACATTGCAAAAAAATTTCCCTTTTTGATGGCAATTTTCAAACGTTTTCCCCTTATATTAGTACATCTCTCAGTATTTTGACTGTATCACCCTCTACACACCTCGGATTTGCACTAAAATTATACATAGAACCTTAAGACATAGGGCTACAACTTTTGTGCCCATGACCATCGCATATTATTTAGTATTCAGTATCAAAACAATGTTCGAATCCATATTAGAGAAATGGAAGATTTCTGAAAGGGGTACTCCTTTGGTGAATTGGAGATTTCACTAATTTCTCCGAAATGTATTACCCTCGTGTTCGACTCGTTCGATATTTTTCCCCAAGTGTTCTAATGGTTAAATGAATATATTGGAGTCAAAACGGAGCCTTTAGTCAACATTTCAAAAAAAATTTCGCTGTTTGATAGTAATTTTCGCATGTTTTTTCCTTATATTAGTACATCTCTCAGTATTTTGACGGTATCACTCTCTACACCCCTCGGATTTGCACTAAATATTATACATAGAACCCTAAGACACAGGGCTACAAATTTTGTGCCCATGACCCTCGCATATTCTCTAGTATTCACTATCAAACCAATGCTCGAATCCATATTGGAGAAATCGATTATTTCTGAAAGAGGTACCCCTTTGGTGAATTGGAGATTTCACTAATTTCTCAGAAATGTATTACCCTCGTGTTCAACTCGTTCGATATTTTTCCCCAAGAGATCTCATGGGTAAATGAATCTATTGGTGTCGAAACGAAGCCTTAAGTCAACTTTGCAAAAAAATTTCCCATTTTGATGGCAATTTTCGCACGTTTTTTCCTAATATTAGTACATGTCTCAGTATTTTGACTGTATCACCCTCTACACACCTCGGATTTGCACGAAATTTTATACACAGAACCCGAAGACATAGGGCTACAACTTTTGGGGCGATGACCCTCGCATATTCTTTAGTATTCAATATCAAAACATTGCTCGAATCCATATTAGAGAAATCGATGATTTCTGAAAGGGGTACCCCTTTGGTGAATTGGAGATTTCACTAATTTCTCCGAAATGTATTACACTTGTGTTCAACTGGTTCGATATTTTTCCCCAAGAGATCTCATGGGTAAATGAATATATTGGAGTCGAAACGGAGCCTTAAGTCAACATTTCAAATAAAATCCCCCTTTTTGATGGCAATTTTCGCACATTTTTTCCTTATATTAGTACATCTCTCAGTATTTTGACTGTATCACCGTCTACACCCCTTGGATTTGCACGTAATTTTATACATAGAACCCTAAGACATAGAGCTAAAAATTTTTTGGCGATGACCCTCGCATATTCTTTAGTATTCACTATCAAAACATTGCTCGAATCCATATTAGAGAAATCGATGATTTCTGAAAGGGGTACCCCTTTGGTGAATGGGAGATTTCACTAATTTCTCCGAAATGTATTACCCTAATATTCAACTCGTTCGATATTTTTCCCCAAGAGATCTCATGGGTAAATGAATCTATTGGGGTCGAAACGAAGCCTTAAGTCAAGTTTGCAAAAAAATTTCCCATTTTGATGGCAATTTTCGCACGTTTTTTCCTAATATTAGTACATCTCTCAGTATTTTGACTGTATCACCCTCTACACACCTCGGATTTGCACGAAATTTTATACATAGAACCCGAAGACATAGGGCTACAACTTTTGGGGCGACGACCCTCGCATATTCTTTAGTATTCACTATCAAAACATTGCTCGAATCCATATTAGAGAAATCGATGATTTCTGAAAGGGGTACCCCTTTGGTGAATTGGAGATTTCACTAATTTCTCCGAAATGTAATACCGTCGTGTTCAACTCGTTCAATATTTTTTTCCAAGAGAACTCATGGGTAAATGAATCTATTGGAGTCGAAACAGAGCCTTAAGTCAACATTGCAAAAAAATTTCCCTTTTTCATGACAATTTTCGCACGTTTTTTCCTTATATTAGTACATCTCTCAGTATTTTAACTGTATCACCCTCTACACACCTTGGATTTGCACTAAATTTTATACATAGAACCCTAAGACATAGGGCTACAACTTTTGTGCCCATGACACTCGCATATTCTTTAGTATTCACTATCAAAACATTGCTCGAATCCATATTGGAGAAATCGATGATTTCTGAATGAGGTACCCCTTTGGTGAATTGGAGATTTCACTAATTTCTCCGAAATGTATTACCCTCGTGTTCAACTCGTTTGATAATTTTCTCCAAGAGATCTCATGGGTAAATGAATCTATTGGAGTCGAAACGGAGCCTTAAGTCAACATTGCAAAAAAATTTCCCTTTTTGATGGCAATTTTCGCACGTTTTTTCTTTATATTAGTATATCTCTCAGTATTTTGACTGTATCACCCTCTACACACGTAGGATTTGCTCGAAATTTTATAATTAGAACCCTAAGACATAGGGCTACAACTTTTGTCCCCATGACCCTCGCATATTCTTTAGTATTCACTATCAAAACATTGCTCGAATCCATATTAGAGAAATCGATGATTTCTGAAAGGGGTACCCCTTTGGTGAATTGGAGATTTCACTAATTTCTCCGAAATGTATTACCCTCGTGTTCAACTGGTTCGATATTTTTCCCCAAGAGATCTCATGGGTAAATGAATATATTGGAGTCGAAACGGAGCCTTAAGTCAACATTTAAAAAAAAATCCCCCTTTTTGATGGCAATTTTCGCAAGCTTTTTCCTTATATTAGTACATCTCTCAGTATTTTGACTGTATCACCCTCTACACACCTTGGATTTGCACGAAATTTTATTCATAGAACTGCAAGACATAGGGCTACTACTTTTGTGCCCATGACCCTCGCATATTCTTTAGTATTCACTATCAAAACATTGCTCGAACACATATTGGAGAAATTGATGATTTCTGAAAGGGGTACCCCTTTGGTGAATTGGAGATTTCACTAATTTCTCCGAAATGTATTACCCTCATGTTCAACTCGTTCGATTTTTTTCCCCAAGAGATCTCATGGGCAAATAAATCTATTGGGGTCGAAACGGAGCCTTAAGTCAACGTTTCAAAAAAAATTTCCCTTTTTGATGGCAATTTTCAAACGTTTTTCCCTTATATTCGTACGTCTCTCAGTATTTTGACTGTATCACCCTATACACACCTCAGATTTGCACGAAATATTTTACATAGAACCCTAAGACATAGGGCTAAAACTTTTGTGCCCATGACCCTCGCATAATCTTTAGCATTCACTATCAAAACATTGCTCATATTCATATTAGAGAAATCGAAGATTTCTGAAAGGGGTACCCCTTTGGTGAATTGGAGATTTCACTAATTTCTCCGAAATGTATTACCCTCGTGTTCAACTCGTTCGATATTTTCCCCCAAGAGATCTCATGGGTAAATGAATCTATTGGGGTCGAAACGGAGCCTTAAGTTTACATTTAAAAAAAAAATCCGCTTTTTGATGGCAATTTTCGCACATTTTTTCCTTATATTAGTACATCTCTCAGTATTTTGACTGTATCACCCTCTACACACCTTGGATTTGCATGTAATTTTATACATAGAACCCTAAGACATAGAGCTAAAACTTTTGTGGAGATGACCCTCACATATTCTTTAGTATTCACTATCAAAACATTGCTCGAATCCATATTAGAGAAATGGATGATTTCTGAAAGGGGTACCCCTTTGGTGAATTGGAGATTTCACTAATTTCTCCGAAATGTATTACCCTCGTGTTCAACTCGTTCGATATTTTTCCCCAAGTGTTCTAATGGTTAAATGAATATATTGGAGTCAAAACGGAGCCTTTAGTCAACATTTCAAAAAATTTTTCGCTGTTTGATAGTAATTTTCGCATGTTTTTTCCTTATATTAGTACATCTCTCAGTATTTTGACGGTATCACTCTCTACACCCCTCGGATTTGCACTAAATATTATACATAGAACCCTAAGACACAGGGCTACAAATTTTGTGCCCATGACCCTCGCATATTCTCTAGTATTCACTATCAAAACAATGCTCGAATCCATATTGGAGAAATCGATTATTTCTGAAAGAGGTACCCCTTTGGTGAATTGGAGATTTCACTAATTTCTCAGAAATGTATTACCCTCGTGTTCAACTCGTTCGATAATTTTCTCAAAGAGATCTCATGGGTAAATGAATCTATTGGAGTCGAAACGGAGCCTTAAGTCAACATTGCAAAAAAATTTCCCTTTTTGATGGCAATTTTTGCACGTTTTTTCCTTATATTAGTATATCTGTCAGTATTTTGACTGTATCACCCTATACACACCTCGGATTTCCATGAAATTTTTTACAGAGAACCCTAAGACATAGGGCTACTACTTTTGGGGCGATGACCCTCGCATATTCTTTAGTATTCACTATCAAAACATTGCTCGAATCCATATTAGAGAAATGGATGATTTCTGAAAGGGGTACCCCTTTGGTGAATTGGAGATTTCACTAATTTCTCCGAAATGTATTACACTTGTGTTCAACTGGTTCGATATTTTCCCCCAAGAGATCTCATGGGTAAATGAATATATTGGAGTCGAAACGGAGCCTTAAGTCAACATTTCAAATAAAATCCCCCTTTTTGATGGCAATTTTCGCACATTTTTTCCTTATATTAGTACATCTCTCAGTATTTTGACTGTATCACCGTCTACACCCCTTGGATTTGCACGTAATTTTATACATAGAACCCTAAGACATAGAGCTAAAAATTTTGTGGCGATGACCCTCGCATATTCTTTAGTATTCACTATCGAAACATTGCTCGAATCCATATTAGAGAAATCGATGATTTCTGAAAGGGGTACCCCTTTGGTGAATTGGAGATTTCATTAATTTCTCCGAAATGTATTACCCTAATGTTCAACTCGTTCGATATTTTTCCCCAAGAGATCTCATGGGTAAATGAATCTATTGGTGTCGAAACGAAGCCTTAAGTCAACTTTGCAAAAAAATTTCCCATTTTGATGGCAATTTTCGCACGTTTTTTCCTAATATTAGTACATGTCTCAGTATTTTGACTGTATCACCCTCTACACACCTCGGATTTGCACGAAATTTTATACACAGAACCCGAAGACATTGGGCTACAACTTTTGGGGCGATGACCCTCGCATATTCTTTAGTATTACATATCAAAACATTGCTCGAATCCATATTAGAGAAATCGATGATTTCTGAAAGGGGTACCCCTTTGGTGAATTGGAGATTTCACTAATTTCTCCGAAATGTAGTACACTTGTGTTCAACTGGTTCGATATTTTTCCCCAAGAGATCTCATGGGTAAATGAATATATTGGAGTCGAAACGGTGCCTTAAGTCAACATTTCAAATAAAATCCCCCTTTTTGATGGCAATTTTCGCACATTTTTTCCTTATATTAGTACATCTCTCAGTATTTTGACTGTATCACCGTCTACACCCCTTGGATTTGCACGTAATTTTATACATAGAACCCTAAGACATAGAGCAAAAATTTTTTTGGCGATGACCCTCGCATATTCTTTAGTATTCACTATCAAAACATTGCTCGAATCCATATTAGAGAAATCGATGATTTCTGAAAGGGGTACCCCTTTGGTGAATGGGAGATTTCACTAATTTCTCCGAAATGTATTACCCTATTGTTCAACTCGTTCGATATTTTTCCCCAAGAGATCTCATGGGTAAATGAATCTATTGGGGTCGAAACGAAGCCTTAAGTCAACTTTGCAAAAAAATTTCCCATTTTGATGGCAATTTTCGCACGTTTTTTCCTAATATTAGTACATCTCTCAGTATTTTGACTGTATCACCCTCTACACACCTCGGATTTGCACGAAATTTTATACATAGAACCCGAAGACATAGGGCTACAACTTTTGGGGTGATGACCCTCGCATATTCTTTAGTATTCACTATCAAAACATTGCCCGAATCCATATTAGAGAAATCGATGATTTCTGAAAGGGGTACCCCTTTGGTGAATTGGAGATTTCACAAATTTCTCCGAAATGTAATACCGTCGTGTTCAACTCGTTCAATATTTTTTTCCAAGAGAACTCATGGGTAAATGAATCTATTGGAGTCGAAACAGAGCCTTAAGTCAACATTGCAAAAAAATTTCCCTTTTTCATGACAATTTTCGCACGTTTTTTCCTTATATTAGTACATCTCTCAGTATTTTAACTGTATCACCCTCTACACACCTTGGATTTGCACTAAATTTTATACATAGAACCCTAAGACATAAAGCTACAACTTTTGTGCCCATGACACTCGCATATTCTTTAGTATTCACTATCAAAACATTGCTCGAATCCATATTGGAGAAATCGATGATTTCTGAATGAGGTACCCCTTTGGTGAATTGGAGATTTCACTAATTTCTCCGAAATGTATTACCCTCGTGTTCAACTCGTTTGATAATTTTCTCCAAGAGATATCATGGGTAAATGAATCTATTGGAGTCGAAACGGAGCCTTAAGTCAACATTGCAAAAAAATTTCCCTTTTTGATGGCAATTTTCGCACGTTTTTTCTTTATATTAGTATATCTCTCAGTATTTTGACTGTATCACCCTCTACACACGTAGGATTTGCTCGAAATTTTGTAATTAGAACCCTAAGACATAGGGCTACAACTTTTGTCCCCATGACCCTCGCATATTCTTTAGTATTCACTATCAAAACATTGCTCGAATCCATATTAGAGAAATCGATGATTTCTGAAAGGGGTACCCCTTTGGTGAATTGGAGATTTCACTAATTTCTCCGAAATGTATTACCCTCGTGTTCAACTGGTTCGATATTTTTCCCCAAGAGATCTCATGGGTAAATGAATATATTGGAGTCGAAACGGAGCCTTAAGTCAACATTTAAAAAAAAACCCCCCTTTTTGATGGCAATTTTCGCAAGCTTTTTCCTTATATTAGTACATCTCTCAGTATTTTGACTGTATCACCCTCTACACACCTTGGATTTGCACGAAATTTTATTCATAGAACTGCAAGACATAGGGCTACTACTTTTGTGCCCATGACCCTCGCATATTCTTTAGTATTCACTATCAAAACATTGCTCGAACACATATTGGAGAAATTGATGATTTCTGAAAGGGGTACCCCTTTGGTGAATTGGAGATTTCACTAATTTCTCCGAAATGTATTACCCTCATGTTCAACTCGTTCGATTTTTTTCTCCAAGAGATCTCATGGGTAAATTAATCTATTGGAGTCAAAACGGAGTCTTACGTCAATATTGCAAAAAAATTTCCCTTTTTGATGGCAATTTTCGCACGTTTTTTCCTTATATTAGTATATCTCTCAGTATTTTGACTGTATCACCCTATACACACCTCGGATTTGCACGAAATATTTTACATAGAACCCTAAGACATAGGGCTACAACTTTTGTGCCCATGACCCTCGCATAATCTTTAGCATTCACTATCAAAACATTGCTCATATTCATATTAGAGAAATCGAAGATTTCTGAAAGGGGTACCCCTTTGGTGAATTGGAGATTTCACTAATTTCTCCGAAATGTATTACCCTCGTGTTCAACTCGTTCAATATTTTCCCCCAAGAGATCTCATGGGTAAATGAATCTATTGGGGTCGAAACGGAGCCTTAAGTTTACATTTAAAAAAAAAATCCGCTTTTTGATGGCAATTTTCGCACATTTTTTCCTTATATTAGTACATCTCTCAGTATTTTGACTGTATCACCCTCTACACACCTTGGATTTGCATGTAATTTTATACATAGAACCCTAAGACATAGAGCTAAAACTTTTGTGGAGATGACCCTCACATATTCTTTAGTATTCACTATCAAAACATTGCTCGAATCCATATTAGAGAAATGGATGATTTCTGAAAGGGGTACCCCTTTGGTGAATTGGAGATTTCACTAATTTCTCTGAAATGTATTACCCTCGTGTTCAACTCCTTCGACATTTTTCTCCAAGAGATCTCATGGGTAAATGAATCAATTGGAGTCGAAACGGAGCCTTACGTCAATATTGCAAAAAAATTTCCCTTTTTGATGGCAATTTTCGCACGTTTTTTTGTTATATTAGTATATCTCTCAGTATTTTGACTGTATCACCCTATACACACCTCGGATTTGCACGAAATATTTTACATAGAACCCTAAGACATAGGGCTACAACTTTTGTGCCCATGACCCTCGCATATTCTTTAGTATTCACTATCAAAACATTTTTCGAATCCATATTGGAGAAATCCAAGATTTCTGAAAGGGGTACCCATTTGGTGAATTGGAGATTTCACTAATTTCTCCGAAATGTATTACCCTCCTGTTCAACTGGTTCGATATTTTTCCCCAAGATATCTCATGGGTAAATGAATCTATTGGGGTCGAAACGGAGCCTTAAGTCTACATTTAAAAAAAAATTCCGCTTTTTGATTGCAATTTTCGCACATTTTTTCCTTATATTAGTACATCTCTCAGTATTTTGACTTTATCACCCTCTACACACCTTGGATTTGCACGAAATTTTACACATAGAACCCTAAGACATAGGGATACAACTTTTGTGCCCTTGACCCTCGCACATTCTTTAGTATTCACTATCAAAACATTGCACGAATCAATATTAGAGAAATCCAAGATTTCTGAAAGGGGTACCCTTTTAGTGAATGGGAGATTTCACTAATTTCTCCGAAATGTATTACCCTCGTGTTCAACTCGGTCGATATTTTTCCCTAAGAGATCTCCTGGGTAAATGAATATATTGGAGTTGAAACGGAGCCTTAAGTCAACATTTCAAAAAAAATTCCGCTTTTTGATGGCAATTTTCGCACGTTTTTTCCTTATATTTGTAAATCTCTCAGTATTTTGACTGTATCACCCTCTACACACCTCGGATTTGCACTAAATTTTATACATAGAACCCTAAGACATTGGGCTACAACTTTTGCGCCCATGACCCTCGCATATTCTTTAGTATTCACTATCGAAAGATTCCTCCAATCCATATTAGAGAAATAGATGATTTCTGAAAGTGGTACCCCTTTGTTGAATTGGAGATTTCACTAATTTCTCTGAAATGTATTACCCTCGTGTTCAACTTGTTCGATATTTTTCCCCAAGAGATCTCATGGGTAAATGAATCTATTGGGGTTGAAACGGAGCCTTAAGTCAACATTTCAAAAAAAAATCCCCCTTTTTGATGGCAATTTTCGCAAGTTTTTTCCTTATATTAGTACATCTCTCAGTATTTTAAGTGTATCACCCTCTGCACAACTTGGATATGCACGAAATTTTATTCATAGAACCCTAAGAAATATGGCTACAACTTTTGTGCCCATGACCCTCGCATAATCTTTAGCATTCTTTATCAAAACATTTCTCATATTCATATTAGAGAAATCGAAGATTTCTGAAAGGGGTACCCCTTTGGTGAATTGGAGATTTCACTAATTTCTCCGAAATGAATTACCCTCGTGTTCAACTCGTTCGATATTTTTCCCCAAGAGATCTCATGGGTAAATGAATCTATTGGGGTCGAAACGGAGCCTTAAGTCAACATTTCATAAAAAATTTCCCCTTTTGATGGCAATTTTTGCATGTTTTTTCCTAATATTAGTACATCTCTCAGTATTTTGACTGTATCACCCTCTACACACCTCGGATTTGCATGAAATTTTATACATAGAACCCTAAGACATAGGGCTACAACTTTTCAGCCCGTGGCCCTCGCATATTCTTTAGATTTCAATATCTAAACATTGCTCGAATCCATATTCGAGAAGTCGATGATTTCTGAAAGGGGTACCCCTTTGGTGAATTGGAGATTTCACTAATTTCTCCGAAATGTATTACCCTCGTGTTCAACTTGTTCGATATTTTCCCCCAAGAGATCTCATGGGTAAATGAATCTATTGGGGTTGAAACGGAGCCTTAAGTCAACATTTCAAAAAAAAATCCCCCTTTTTGATGGCAATTTTCGCAAGTTTTTTCCTTATATTAGTACATCTCTCAGTATTTTAAGTGTATCACCCTCCGCACAACTTGGATATGCACGAAATTTTATTCATAGAACCCTAAGAAATATGGCTACAACTTTTGTGCCCATGACCCTCGCATAATCTTTAGCATTCTTTATCAAAACATTTCTCATATTCATATTTGAGAAATCGAAGATTTCTGAAAGGGGTACCCCTTTGGTGAATTGGAGATTTCACTAATTTCTCCGAAATAAATTACCCTCGTGTTCAACTCGTTCGATATTTTTCCCCAAGAGATCTCATGGGTAAATGAATCTATTGGGGTCGAAACGGAGCCTTAAGTCAACATTTCATAAAAAATTTCCCCTTTTGATGGCAATTTTTGCATGTTTTTTCCTAATATTAGTACATCTCTCAGTATTTTGACTGTATCACCCTCTACACACCTCGGATTTGCACGAAATTTTATACATAGAACCCTAAGACATAGGGCTACAACTTTTCAGCCCGTGGCCCTCGCATATTCTTTAGTATTCAATATCTAAACATTGCTCGAATCCATATTGGAGAAGTCGATGATTTCTGAAAGGCGTACCCCTTTGGTGAATTGGAGATTTCACTAATTTCTCCGAAATGTATTACCCTCGTGTTCAACTCGTTCGATATTTTTCTCCAAGGGATCTCATGGGTAATTGAATCTATTGGAGTCGAAACGGAGCCTTAAGTCAACATTGCAAAAAAATTTCCCCTTTTGATGGCAATTTTTGCAAGTTTTTTCCTAATATTAGTACATCTCTCAGTATTTTGACAGTATCACCCACTACACACCTCGGATTTGCACGAAATTTTATACATAGAACCCTAAGACATAGGGCTACAACTTTTGTGCTCGTGACCCTCCCATATTATTTAGTATTCGCTATCAAAACATTGCTCGAATCCATATTGGAGTAGTCGATGATTTCTGAAAGGGGTACCCCTTTGGTGAATTGGAGATTTCACTAATTTCTCCGAAATGTATTACCCTCGTGTTCAACTCGTTCGATATTTTTCCCCAAGAGATCTCATGGGTAAATTAATGTA
Organism: Humulus lupulus; assembly: GCF_963169125.1. Classification (NCBI taxonomy): domain Eukaryota; kingdom Viridiplantae; phylum Streptophyta; class Magnoliopsida; order Rosales; family Cannabaceae; genus Humulus; species Humulus lupulus. Next base: position 251,125,151 of record NC_084796.1, read on the forward strand.
TTGGAGTCGAAACGGAGCCTTAAGTCAACATTTCAAAAAAAATTCCCCTTTTTTATGGCAATTTTCGCACGTTTTTTCCTTATATTCGTACATCTCTCAGTATTTTGACTGTATCACCCTCTACACACCTCGGATTTGCACGAAATTTTATACATAGAACCCTAAGACATAGGGCTACAACTTTTGTGCCCATGACGCTCGAATATTCTTTAGTATTCACTATCAAAACATTGCCCGAATCCATATTAGAGAAATCGAATATTTCTGAAAGGGGAACCCCTTTGGTGAATTGGAGATTTCACTAATTTCTCCGAAATGTATTACCCTCGTGTTCAACTCGTTCGATATTTTTTCCCAAGAGATCTCACGGGTAAATGAATATATTGGAGTCGAAACGGAGCCTTAATTCAACATTTCAAAAAAAAAATCCCCTTTTCGATGGCAATTTTCGCAAGTTTTTTCCTTATATTTGTACATCTCTCAGTATTTTGACTGTATCACCCTCTACACACCTCTGATTTGCACGAGATTTTATACATTGAACCCAAAGATATAGGGCTACAACTTTTGTGCCCATCACAATCGCAAATTCTTTAGTATTCACTATCAAAACACTGCTCGAATCCGTATTAGAGAAATCGAAGATTTCTGAAAGGGGTACCCCTTTGGTGAATTGGAGATTTCACTAACTTCTCCGAAATTTATTACCCTCGTGTTCAACTCGTTCGATATTTTTCCCCAAGAGATCTCATGGGTAAATGAATGTATTGGATTCAAAAAAGAGCCTTATGTCAACATTTAAAAAAAAATTCCGCTTTTTGATGGCAATTTTCGCACGTTTTTTCCTTGTATTAGTACATCTCTCAGTATTTTGACTGTATCACCCTCTACGCACCTTAGATTTGCACTAAATTTTATACATAGAACCCTAAGACATAGGGCTACAAATTTTGTGCCCATGACCCTCCCATAATCTTTAGCATTCACTATCCAAACATTGCTCATATTCATATTAGAGAAATCGAAGATTTCTGAAAGGGGTAATTTCTCCGAAATGTATTACCCTCATGTTCAACTCGTTCGATATTTTTCCCCAAGAGATCTCACGGGTAAATGAATATATTGGAGTTGAAACGGAGCCTTAATTCAACATTTCAACCAAAAATCCCCTTTTTGATGGAAATTTTCGCAAGTTTTTTCCTTATATTCGTTCATCTCTCAGTATTTTGACTGTATCACCCTATACACACCACGGATTTGCACGAAAGTTTATACATAGAACCCTAAGACATAGGCCTACAAGTTTTGTGCCCATGACCCTCGCATATTCTTTAGTATTCACTATCAAAAGATTGCTCGAATCCATATTAGAGAAATCGAAGATTTCTGAAAGGGGTACCCCTTTGGTGAATTGGAGATTTCACTAATTTCTCCGAAATGTATTACCCTCGTGTTCAACTCGTTCGATATATTTCCCCAAGAGATCTCATGGGTAAATGAATCTATTGGGGTCGAAATGGAGCCTTAAGTCAACATTTAAAAAAAAAATTCCCTTTTTGATGGCAATTTTCGCATGGTTTTTCCTAATATTAGTACATCTCCCAGTATTTTGACTGTATCACCCTCTACACACCTCGGATTTGCACTAAATTTTATACATAGAAACCTAAGACATAGGGCTACAAATTTTTTCCCAAGACCCTCGCATATTACTTAGTATTCACTATCAATACTTTGCTCGAATCCATATTGGAGAAATCGATGATTTCTGAAAGGGGTACCCCTTTGGTGAATTGGAGATTTCACTAATTTCTCCGAAATGTAATACCCTCGTGTTCAACTCGTTCGATATTTTTCTCCATGAGATTTCCTGGGTAAATGAATATATTGGAGTTGAAACGGAGCCTTAAGTCAACATTTCAAAAAAAATTCCGCTTTTTGATGGCAATTTTCGCACGTTTTTTCCTTATATTAGTAAATCTCTCAGTATTTTGACTGTTTCACCCTCTACACACCTCGGATTTTCACTAAATTTTATACATAGAACCCTAAGACATAGGGCTACAACTTTTGCGCCCATGACCCTAGCAGTTTCTTTAGTATTCACTATCAAAAGATTGCTCGAATTGATATTAGAGAAATCGAATATTTCTGAAAGGGGTACCCCTTTGGTGAATTGGAGATTTCACTAATTTCTCCGAAATGTATTACCCTCGTGTTCAACTCGTTCGATATTTTTCCCCAAGAGATCTCACGGGTAAATGAATATATTGGAGTCAAAACGGAGCCTTAATTCAACATTTCAAAAAAAATTCCCCATTTTAGGGCAATTTTCGTAAGTTTTTTCCTTATATTCGTACATCTCTTTGTATTTTGACTGTATCACCCTATACACATCTCGGATTTGCACAAAATTTTATGCATAGAACCATAAGATATAGGGCTACAACTTTTGTGACCATGACCCTCGCATAGTCTTTAGTATTCACTATCAAAACATTGCTCGAATCCATATTAGAGAAATCGAAGATTTCTGAAAGGGGTACCCCTTTGGTGAATTGGAGATTTCACTAATTTCTCCGAAATGTATTACCCTCGTGTTCAACTCGTTCGATATTTTTCCCCAAGAGATCTCACGGGTAAATGAATATATTGGAGTCGAAACAGAGCCTTAATTCAACATTTCAAAAAAAATTCCCCTTTTTGAGGGCAATTTTCACAAGTTTTTTCCTTATATTCGTACATCTCTCAGTATTTTGACTGTATCACCCTCTACAATCCACGGATTTGCACGAAATTTTATGCATAGAACCCTAAGACATAGGCCTACAACTTTTGTGACCATGACCCTCGCATATTCTTTAGTATTCACTATCAAAACATTGCTCGAATCCATATTAGAGAAATCGAATATTTCTGAAAGGGGTACCCCTTTGGTGAATTGGAGATTTCACTAATTTCTCCGAAATGTATTACCCTCGTGTTCAACTCGTTCGATATTTTTTCCCAAGATATCTCACGGGTGAATGAATATATTGGAGTCGAAATGGAGGCTTAATTCAACATTTCAAAAATAAATCCCCTTTTTGATGGAAATTTTCGCAAGTTCTTTCCTTATATTCGTACATCTCTCAGTATTTTGACTGTATCACCCTATACACACCTCGGATTTGCACGAAAGTTTATACATAGAACCCTAAGACATGGGGCTACAAGTTTTGTGCCCATGACCCTCGCATATTCTTTAGTATTCACTATCAAAACATTGCTCGAATCCATATTAGAGAAATCGAATATTTATGAAAGGGGTACCCCTTTGGTGAATTGGAGATGTCACTAATTTCTCCGAAATGTATTACCCTCGTGTTCAACTCGTTCGATATTTTTCCCCAAGTGATCTCACGGGTAAATGAATATATTGGAGTCGAAACGGTGCCTTAATTCAACATTTCAACCAAAAATCCCCTTTTTGATGGCAATTTTCGCAAGTTTTTTCCTTATATTCGTACATCTCTCAGTATTTTGACGGTATCACCCTATACACACCTCGGATAAGCACGAAAGTTTATACATAGAACCCTAAGACATAGGGCTACAAGTTTTATGCCCATGACCCTCACATATTCTTTAGTATTCACTATCAAAAGATTGCTCGAATCCATATTAGAGATATCGAAAATTTCTGAAAGGGGTACCCCTTTGGTGAATTGGAGATTTCACTAATTTCTCCGAAATGTATTACCCTCGTGTTCAACTCGTTCGATATTTTTCCCCAAGATATCTCACGGGTAAATGAATATATTGGAGTCGAAACGGAGCCTTAATTCAACATTTCAAAAATAAATCCCCTTTTTTATGGCAATTTTCCTTATATTCGTACATCTCTCAGTATTTTGACTGTGTCACCCTATACACACCTCGGATTAGCACGAAAGTTTATACATAGAACCCTAAGACATAGGGCTACAAGTTTTGTGCCCATAACCCTCTCATATTCTTTAGTATTCACTATCAAAACATTGCTCGAGTCCATATTAGAGAAATCGAATATTTCTGAAAGGGGTACCCCTTTGGTGAATTGGAGATTTCACTAATTTCTCCGAAATGTATTACCCTCGTGTTCAACTCGTTCGATATTTTTCCCCAAGAGATCTCACGGGTAAATGAATATATTGGAGTCGAAACGGAGCCTTAATTCAACATTTCAAAAATAAATCCCCTTTTTGATGGCAATTTTCGCAAGTTTTCTCCTTATATTCGTACATCTCTCAGTATTTTGACGGTATCACCCTATACACACCTCGGATAAGCACGAAAGTTTATACATAGAACCCTAAGACATAGGGCTACAAGTTTTGTGCCCATGACCCTCACATATTCTTTAGTATTCACTATCAAAAGATTGCTCGAATCCATATTAGAGATATCGAATATTTCTGAAAGGGGTACCCCTTTGGTGAATTGGAGATTTCACTAATTTCTCCGAAATGTATTACCCTCGTGTTCAACTCGTTCGATATTTTTTCCCAAGATATCTCACGGGTGAATGAATATATTGGAGTCGAAACGGAGCCTTAATTCAACATTTCAAAAATAAATCCCCTTTTTGATGGCAATTTTCGCAAGTTCTGTCCTTATATTCGTACATCTCTCAGTATTTTGACTGTATCACCCTATACACACCTCGGATTTGGACGAAAGTTTATACATAGAACCCTAAGACATGGGGCTACAAGTTTTGTGCCCATGACCCTCGCATATTCTTTAGTATTCACTATCAAAAGATTGCTCGAATCCATATTAGAGAAATCAAATATTTCTGAAAGGGGTACCCCTTTGGTGAATTGGAGATTTCACTAATTTCTCCGAAATGTATTACCCTCGTGTTCAACTCGTTCGATATTTTTTCCCAAGATATCTCACGGGTGAATGAATATATTGGAGTCGAAACGGAGCCTTAATTCAACATTTCAAAAATAAATCCCCTTTTTGATGGCAATTTTCGCAAGTTCTTTCCTTATATTCGTACATCTCTCAGTATTTTGACTGTATCACCCTATACACACCTCGGATTTGGACGAAAGTTTATACATAGAACCCTAAGACATGGGGCTACAAGTTTTGTGCCCATGACCCTCGCATATTCTTTAGTATTCACTATCAAAAGATTGCTCGAATCCATATTAGAGAAATCGAATATTTCTGAAAGGGGTACCCCTTCGGTGAATTGGAGATTTCACTAATTTCTCCGAAATGTATTACCCTCGTGTTCAACTCGTTCGATATTTTTTCCCAAGATATCTCACGGGTGAATGAATATATTGGAGTCGAAACGGAGCCTTAATTCAACATTTCAAAAATAAATCCCCTTTTTGATGGCGATTTTCGCAAGTTCTTTCCTTATATTCGTACATCTCTCAGTATTTTGACTGTATCACCCTATACACACCTCGGATTTGCACGAAAGTTTATACATAGAACCCTAAGACATGGGGCTACAAGTTTTGTGCCCATGACCCTCGCATATTCTATAGTATTCACTATCAAAAGATTGCTCGAATCCATATTAGAGAAATCGAATATTTCTGAAAGGGGTACCCCTTTGGTGAATTGGAGATTTCACTAATTTCTCCGAAATGTATTACCCTCGTGTTCAACTCGTTCGATATTTTTCCCCAAGAGATCTCACGGGTAAATGAATATATTGGAGTCGAAACGGAGCCTTAATTCAACATTTCAAAAATAAATCCCCTTTTTGAGGGCAATTTTCGCAAGTTTTCTCCTTATATTCGTACATCTCTCAGTATTTTGACGGTATCACCCTATACACACCTCGGATAAGCACGAAAGTTTATACATAGAACCCTAAGACATTGGGCTACAAGTTTTGTGCCCATGACCCTCGCATATTCTTTAGTATTCACTATCAAAAGATTGCTCGAATCCATATTAGAGAAATCGAATATTTCTGAAAGGGGTACCCCTTTGGTGAATTGGAGATTTCACTAATTTCTCCGAAATGTATTACCCTCGTGTTCAACTCGTTCGATATTTTTCCCCAAGAGATCTCACGGGTAAATGAATATATTGGAGTCGAAACGGAGCCTTAATTCAACATTTCAAAAATAAATCCCCTTTTTGATGGCAATTTTCGTAAGTTTTCTCCTTATATTCGTACATCTCTCAGTATTTTGACGGTATCACCCTATACACACCTCGGATAAGCACGAAAGTTTATACATAGAACCCTAAGACATAGGGCTACAAGTTTTGTGCCCATGACCCTCGCATATTCTTTAGTATTCACTATCAAAAGATTGCTCGAATCCATATTAGAGAAATCGAATATTTCTGAAAGGGGTACCCCTTTGGTGAATTGGAGATTTCACTAATTTCTCCGAAATGTATTACCCTCGTGTTCAACTCGTTCGATATTTTTCCCCAAGAGATCTCACGGGTAAATGAATATATTGGAGTCGAAACGGAGCCTTAATTCAACATTTCAAAAATAAATCCCCTTTTTGATGGCAATTTTCGTAAGTTTTCTCCTTATATTCGTACATCTCTCAGTATTTTGACGGTATCACCCTATACACACCTCGGATAAGCACGAAAGTTTATACATAGAACCCTAAGACATAGGGCTACAAGTTTTGTGCCCATGACCCTCGCATATTCTTTAGTATTCACTATCAAAAGATTGCTCGAATCCATATTAGAGAAATCGAATATTTCTGAAAGGGGTACCCCTTTGGTGAATTGGAGATTTCACTAATTTCTCCGAAATGTATTACCCTCGTGTTCAACTCGTTCGATATTTTTCCCCAAGAGATCTCACGGGTAAATGAATATATTGGAGTCGAAACGGAGCCTTAATTCAACATTTCAAAAATAAATCCCCTTTTTGAGGGCAATTTTCGCAAGTTTTCTCCTTATATTCGTACATCTCTCAGTATTTTGACGGTATCACCCTATACACACCTCGGATAAGCACGAAAGTTTATACATAGAACCCTAAGACATAGGGCTACAAGTTTTGTGCCCATGACCCTCGCATATTCTTTAGTATTCACTATCAAAAGATTGCTCGAATCCATATTAGAGAAATCGAATATTTCTGAAAGGGGTACCCCTTTGGTGAATTGGAGATTTCACTAATTTCTCCGAAATGTATTACCCTCGTGTTCAACTCGTTCGATATTTTTTCCCAAGATATCTCACGGGTGAATGAATATATTGGAGTCGAAACGGAGCCTTAATTCAACATTTCAAAAATAAATCCCCTTTTTGAGGGCAATTTTCGCAAGTTTTCTCCTTATATTCGTACATCTCTCAGTATTTTGACGGTATCACCCTATACACACCTCGGATAAGCACGAAAGTTTATACATAGAACCCTAAGACATAGGGCTACAAGTTTTGTGCCCATGACCCTCGCATATTCTTTAGTATTCACTATCAAAAGATTGCTCGAATCCATATTAGAGAAATCGAATATTTCTGAAAGGGGTACCCCTTTGGTGAATTGGAGATTTCACTAATTTCTCCGAAATGTATTACCCTCGTGTTCAACTCGTTCGATATTTTTTCCCAAGATATCTCACGGGTGAATGAATATATTGGAGTCGAAACGGAGCCTTAATTCAACATTTCAAAAATAAATCCCCTTTTTGATGGCAATTTTCGCAAGTTCTTTCCTTATATTCGTACATCTCTCAGTATTTTGACTGTATCACCCTATACACACCTCGGATTTGCACGAAAGTTTATACATAGAACCCTAAGACATTGGGCTACAAGTTTTGTGCCCATGACCCTCGCATATTCTTTAGTATTCACTATCAAAAGATTGCTCGAATCCATATTAGAGAAATCGAATATTTCTGAAAGGGGTACCCCTTTGGTGAATTGGAGATTTCACTAATTTCTCCGAAATGTATTACCCTCGTGTTCAAATCGTTCGATATTTTTCCCCAAGAGATCTCACGGGTAAATGAATATATTGGAGTCGAAACGGAGCCTTAATTCAACATTTCAAAAATAAATCCCCTTTTTGATGGCAATTTTCGCAAGTTCTTTCCTTATATTCGTACATCTCTCAGTATTTTGACTGTATCACCCTATACACACCTCGGATTTGCACGAAAGTTTATACATAGAACCCTAAGACATTGGGCTACAAGTTTTGTGCCCATGACCCTCGCATATTCTTTAGTATTCACTATCAAAAGATTGCTCGAATCCATATTAGAGAAATCGAATATTTCTGAAAGGGGTACCCCTTTGGTGAATTGGAGATTTCACTAATTTCTCCGAAATGTATTACCCTCGTGTTCAACTCGTTCGATATTTTTCCCCAAGAGATCTCACGGGTAAATGAATATATTGGAGTCGAAACGGAGCCTTAATTCAACATTTCAAAAATAAATCCCCTTTTTGAGGGCAATTTTCGCAAGTTTTCTCCTTATATTCGTACATCTCTCAGTATTTTGACGGTATCACCCTATACACACCTCGGATAAGCACGAAAGTTTATACATAGAACCCTAAGACATTGGGCTACAAGTTTTGTGCCCATGACCCTCGCATATTCTTTAGTATTCACTATCAAAAGATTGCTCGAATCCATATTAGAGAAATCGAATATTTCTGAAAGGGGTACCCCTTTGGTGAATTGGAGATTTCACTAATTTCTCCGAAATGTATTACCCTCGTGTTCAACTCGTTCGATATTTTTCCCCAAGAGATCTCACGGGTAAATGAATATATTGGAGTCGAAACGGAGCCTTAATTCAACATTTCAAAAATAAATCCCCTTTTTGATGGCAATTTTCGTAAGTTTTCTCCTTATATTCGTACATCTCTCAGTATTTTGACGGTATCACCCTATACACACCTCGGATAAGCACGAAAGTTTATACATAGAACCCTAAGACATAGGGCTACAAGTTTTGTGCCCATGACCCTCGCATATTCTTTAGTATTCACTATCAAAAGATTGCTCGAATCCATATTAGAGAAATCGAATATTTCTGAAAGGGGTACCCCTTTGGTGAATTGGAGATTTCACTAATTTCTCCGAAATGTATTACCCTCGTGTTCAACTCGTTCGATATTTTTCCCCAAGAGATCTCACGGGTAAATGAATATATTGGAGTCGAAACGGAGCCTTAATTCAACATTTCAAAAATAAATCCCCTTTTTGATGGCAATTTTCGTAAGTTTTCTCCTTATATTCGTACATCTCTCAGTATTTTGACGGTATCACCCTATACACACCTCGGATAAGCACGAAAGTTTATACATAGAACCCTAAGACATAGGGCTACAAGTTTTGTGCCCATGACCCTCGCATATTCTTTAGTATTCACTATCAAAAGATTGCTCGAATCCATATTAGAGAAATCGAATATTTCTGAAAGGGGTACCCCTTTGGTGAATTGGAGATTTCACTAATTTCTCCGAAATGTATTACCCTCGTGTTCAACTCGTTCGATATTTTTCCCCAAGAGATCTCACGGGTAAATGAATATATTGGAGTCGAAACGGAGCCTTAATTCAACATTTCAAAAATAAATCCCCTTTTTGAGGGCAATTTTCGCAAGTTTTCTCCTTATATTCGTACATCTCTCAGTATTTTGACGGTATCACCCTATACACACCTCGGATAAGCACGAAAGTTTATACATAGAACCCTAAGACATAGGGCTACAAGTTTTGTGCCCATGACCCTCGCATATTCTTTAGTATTCACTATCAAAACATTGCTCGAATCCATATTAGAGAAATCGAATATTTCTGAAAGGGGTACCCCTTTGGTGAATTGGAGATTTCACTAATTTCTCCGAAATGTATTACCCTCGTGTTCAACTCGTTCGATATTTTTTCCCAAGATATCTCACGGGTGAATGAATATATTGGAGTCGAAACGGAGCCTTAATTCAACATTTCAAAAATAAATCCCCTTTTTGATGGCAATTTTCGCAAGTTCTTTCCTTATATTCGTACATCTCTCAGTATTTTGACTGTATCACCCTATACACACCTCGGATTTGCACGAAAGTTTATACATAGAACCCTAAGACATTGGGCTACAAGTTTTGTGCCCATGACCCTCGCATATTCTTTAGTATTCACTATCAAAAGATTGCTCGAATCCATATTAGAGAAATCGAATATTTCTGAAAGGGGTACCCCTTTGGTGAATTGGAGATTTCACTAATTTCTCCGAAATGTATTACCCTCGTGTTCAAATCGTTCGATATTTTTCCCCAAGAGATCTCACGGGTAAATGAATATATTGGAGTCGAAACGGAGCCTTAATTCAACATTTCAAAAATAAATCCCCTTTTTGATGGCAATTTTCGCAAGTTCTTTCCTTATATTCGTACATCTCTCAGTATTTTGACTGTATCACCCTATACACACCTCGGATTTGCACGAAAGTTTATACATAGAACCCTAAGACATTGGGCTACAAGTTTTGTGCCCATGACCCTCGCATATTCTTTAGTATTCACTATCAAAAGATTGCTCGAATCCATATTAGAGAAATCGAATATTTCTGAAAGGGGTACCCCTTTGGTGAATTGGAGATTTCACTAATTTCTCCGAAATGTATTACCCTCGTGTTCAACTCGTTCGATATTTTTCCCCAAGAGATCTCACGGGTAAATGAATATATTGGAGTCGAAACGGAGCCTTAATTCAACATTTCAAAAATAAATCCCCTTTTTGATGGCAATTTTCGCAAGTTCTGTCCTTATATTCGTACATCTCTCAGTATTTTGAATGTATCACCCTATACACACCTCGGATTTGCACGAAAGTTTATACATAGAACCCTAAGACATGGGGCTACAAGTTTTGTGCCCATGACCCTCGCATATTCTTTAGTATTCACTATCAAAAGATTGCTCGAATCCATATTAGAGAAATCGAATATTTCTGAAAGGGGTACCCCTTTGGTGAATTGGAGATTTCACTAATTTCTCCGAAATGTATTACCCTCGTGTTCAACTCGTTCGATATTTTTCCCCAAGAGATCTCACGGGTAAATGAATATATTGGAGTCGAAACGGAGCCTTAATTCAACATTTCAAAAATAAATCCCCTTTTTGATGGCAATTTTCGTAAGTTTTCTCCTTATATTCGTACATCTCTCAGTATTTTGACGGTATCACCCTATACACACCTCGGATAAGCACGAAAGTTTATACATAGAACCCTAAGACATAGGGCTACAAGTTTTGTGCCCATGACCCTCGCATATTCTTTAGTATTCACTATCAAAAGATTGCTCGAATCCATATTAGAGAAATCGAATATTTCTGAAAGGGGTACCCCTTTGGTGAATTGGAGATTTCACTAATTTCTCCGAAATGTATTACCCTCGTGTTCAACTCGTTCGATATTTTTCCCCAAGAGATCTCACGGGTAAATGAATATATTGGAGTCGAAACGGAGCCTTAATTCAACATTTCAAAAATAAATCCCCTTTTTGATGGCAATTTTCGTAAGTTTTCTCCTTATATTCGTACATCTCTCAGTATTTTGACGGTATCACCCTATACACACCTCGGATAAGCACGAAAGTTTATACATAGAACCCTAAGACATAGGGCTACAAGTTTTGTGCCCATGACCCTCGCATATTCTTTAGTATTCACTATCAAAAGATTGCTCGAATCCATATTAGAGAAATCGAATATTTCTGAAAGGGGTACCCCTTTGGTGAATTGGAGATTTCACTAATTTCTCCGAAATGTATTACCCTCGTGTTCAACTCGTTCGATATTTTTCCCCAAGAGATCTCACGGGTAAATGAATATATTGGAGTCGAAACGGAGCCTTAATTCAACATTTCAAAAATAAATCCCCTTTTTGATGGCAATTTTCGTAAGTTTTCTCCTTATATTCGTACATCTCTCAGTATTTTGACGGTATCACCCTATACACACCTCGGATAAGCACGAAAGTTTATACATAGAACCCTAAGACATAGGGCTACAAGTTTTGTGCCCATGACCCTCGCATATTCTTTAGTATTCACTATCAAAAGATTGCTCGAATCCATATTAGAGAAATCGAATATTTCTGAAAGGGGTACCCCTTTGGTGAATTGGAGATTTCACTAATTTCTCCGAAATGTATTACCCTCGTGTTCAACTCGTTCGATATTTTTCCCCAAGAGATCTCACGGGTAAATGAATATATTGGAGTCGAAACGGAGCCTTAATTCAACATTTCAAAAATAAATCCCCTTTTTGAGGGCAATTTTCGCAAGTTTTCTCCTTATATTCGTACATCTCTCAGTATTTTGACGGTATCACCCTATACACACCTCGGATAAGCACGAAAGTTTATACATAGAACCCTAAGACATAGGGCTACAAGTTTTGTGCCCATGACCCTCGCATATTCTTTAGTATTCACTATCAAAACATTGCTCGAATCCATATTAGAGAAATCGAATATTTCTGAAAGGGGTACCCCTTTGGTGAATTGGAGATTTCACTAATTTCTCCGAAATGTATTACCCTCGTGTTCAACTCGTTCGATATTTTTTCCCAAGATATCTCACGGGTGAATGAATATATTGGAGTCGAAACGGAGCCTTAATTCAACATTTCAAAAATAAATCCCCTTTTTGATGGCAATTTTCGCAAGTTCTTTCCTTATATTCGTACATCTCTCAGTATTTTGACTGTATCACCCTATACACACCTCGGATTTGCACGAAAGTTTATACATAGAACCCTAAGACATTGGGCTACAAGTTTTGTGCCCATGACCCTCGCATATTCTTTAGTATTCACTATCAAAAGATTGCTCGAATCCATATTAGAGAAATCGAATATTTCTGAAAGGGGTACCCCTTTGGTGAATTGGAGATTTCACTAATTTCTCCGAAATGTATTACCCTCGTGTTCAAATCGTTCGATATTTTTCCCCAAGAGATCTCACGGGTAAATGAATATATTGGAGTCGAAACGGAGCCTTAATTCAACATTTCAAAAATAAATCCCCTTTTTGATGGCAATTTTCGCAAGTTCTTTCCTTATATTCGTACATCTCTCAGTATTTTGACTGTATCACCCTATACACACCTCGGATTTGCACGAAAGTTTATACATAGAACCCTAAGACATTGGGCTACAAGTTTTGTGCCCATGACCCTCGCATATTCTTTAGTATTCACTATCAAAAGATTGCTCGAATCCATATTAGAGAAATCGAATATTTCTGAAAGGGGTACCCCTTTGGTGAATTGGAGATTTCACTAATTTCTCCGAAATGTATTACCCTCGTGTTCAACTCGTTCGATATTTTTCCCCAAGAGATCTCACGGGTAAATGAATATATTGGAGTCGAAACGGAGCCTTAATTCAACATTTCAAAAATAAATCCCCTTTTTGATGGCAATTTTCGCAAGTTCTGTCCTTATATTCGTACATCTCTCAGTATTTTGAATGTATCACCCTATACACACCTCGGATTTGCACGAAAGTTTATACATAGAACCCTAAGACATGGGGCTACAAGTTTTGTGCCCATGACCCTCGCATATTCTTTAGTATTCACTATCAAAAGATTGCTCGAATCCATATTAGAGAAATCGAATATTTCTGAAAGGGGTACCCCTTTGGTGAATTGGAGATTTCACTAATTTCTCCGAAATGTATTACCCTCGTGTTCAACTCGTTCGATATTTTTCCCCAAGAGATCTCACGGGTAAATGAATATATTGGAGTCGAAACGGAGCCTTAATTCAACATTTCAAAAATAAATCCCCTTTTTGATGGCAATTTTCGTAAGTTTTCTCCTTATATTCGTACATCTCTCAGTATTTTGACGGTATCACCCTATACACACCTCGGATAAGCACGAAAGTTTATACATAGAACCCTAAGACATAGGGCTACAAGTTTTGTGCCCATGACCCTCGCATATTCTTTAGTATTCACTATCAAAAGATTGCTCGAATCCATATTAGAGAAATCGAATATTTCTGAAAGGGGTACCCCTTTGGTGAATTGGAGATTTCACTAATTTCTCCGAAATGTATTACCCTCGTGTTCAACTCGTTCGATATTTTTCCCCAAGAGATCTCACGGGTAAATGAATATATTGGAGTCGAAACGGAGCCTTAATTCAACATTTCAAAAATAAATCCCCTTTTTGAGGGCAATTTTCGCAAGTTTTCTCCTTATATTCGTACATCTCTCAGTATTTTGACGGTATCACCCTATACACACCTCGGATAAGCACGAAAGTTTATACATAGAACCCTAAGACATAGGGCTACAAGTTTTGTGCCCATGACCCTCGCATATTCTTTAGTATTCACTATCAAAACATTGCTCGAATCCATATTAGAGAAATCGAATATTTCTGAAAGGGGTACCCCTTTGGTGAATTGGAGATTTCACTAATTTCTCCGAAATGTATTACCCTCGTGTTCAACTCGTTCGATATTTTTTCCCAAGATATCTCACGGGTGAATGAATATATTGGAGTCGAAACGGAGCCTTAATTCAACATTTCAAAAATAAATCCCCTTTTTGATGGCAATTTTCGCAAGTTCTTTCCTTATATTCGTACATCTCTCAGTATTTTGACTGTATCACCCTATACACACCTCGGATTTGCACGAAAGTTTATACATAGAACCCTAAGACATTGGGCTACAAGTTTTGTGCCCATGACCCTCGCATATTCTTTAGTATTCACTATCAAAAGATTGCTCGAATCCATATTAGAGAAATCGAATATTTCTGAAAGGGGTACCCCTTTGGTGAATTGGAGATTTCACTAATTTCTCCGAAATGTATTACCCTCGTGTTCAAATCGTTCGATATTTTTCCCCAAGAGATCTCACGGGTAAATGAATATATTGGAGTCGAAACGGAGCCTTAATTCAACATTTCAAAAATAAATCCCCTTTTTGATGGCAATTTTCGCAAGTTCTTTCCTTATATTCGTACATCTCTCAGTATTTTGACTGTATCACCCTATACACACCTCGGATTTGCACGAAAGTTTATACATAGAACCCTAAGACATTGGGCTACAAGTTTTGTGCCCATGACCCTCGCATATTCTTTAGTATTCACTATCAAAAGATTGCTCGAATCCATATTAGAGAAATCGAATATTTCTGAAAGGGGTACCCCTTTGGTGAATTGGAGATTTCACTAATTTCTCCGAAATGTATTACCCTCGTGTTCAACTCGTTCGATATTTTTCCCCAAGAGATCTCACGGGTAAATGAATATATTGGAGTCGAAACGGAGCCTTAATTCAACATTTCAAAAATAAATCCCCTTTTTGATGGCAATTTTCGCAAGTTCTTTCCTTATATTCGTACATCTCTCAGTATTTTGAATGTATCACCCTATACACACCTCGGATTTGCACGAAAGTTTATACATAGAACCCTAAGACATGGGGCTACAAGTTTTGTGCCCATGACCCTCGCATATTCTTTAGTATTCACTATCAAAACATTGCTCGAATCCATATTAGAGAAATCGAATATTTCTGAAAGGGGTACCCCTTTGGTGAATTGGAGATTTCACTAATTTCTCCGAAATGTATTACCCTCGTGTTCAACTCGTTCGATATTTTTCCCCAAGAGATCTCACGGGTAAATGAATATATTGGAGTCGAAACGGAGCCTTAATTCAACATTTCAAAAATAAATCCCCTTTTTGATGGCAATTTTCGCAAGTTTTCTCCTTATATTCGTACATCTCTCAGTATTTTGACGGTATCACCCTATACACACCTCGGATAAGCACGAAAGTTTATACATAGAACCCTAAGACATAGGGCTACAAGTTTTGTGCCCATGACCCTCGCATATTCTTTAGTATTCACTATCAAAAGATTGTTCGAATCCATATTAGAGAAATCGAATATTTCTGAAAGGGGTACCCCTTTGGTGAATTGGAGATTTCACTAATTTCTCCGAAATGTATTACCCTCGTGTTCAAGTCGTTCGATATTTTTTCCCAAGATATCTCACGGGTGAATGAATATATTGGAGTCGAAACGGAGCCTTAATTCAACATTTCAAAAATAAATCCCCTTTTTGATGGCAATTTTCGCAAGTTCTTTCCTTATATTCGTACATCTCTCAGTATTTTGACTGTATCACCCTATACACACCTCGGATTTGCACGAAAGTTTATACATAGAACCCTAAGACATGGGGCTACAAGTTTTGTGCCCATGACCCTCGCATATTCTTTAGTATTCACTATCAAAACATTGCTCGAATCCATATTAGAGAAATCGAATATTTCTGAAAGGGGTACCCCTTTGGTGAATTGGAGATTTCACTAATTTCTCCGAAATGTATTACCCTCGTGTTCAACTCGTTCGATATTTTTTCCCAAGATATCTCACGGGTGAATGAATATATTGGAGTCGAAACGGAGCCTTAATTCAACATTTCAAAAATAAATCCCCTTTTTGATGGCAATTTTCGCAAGTTCTTTCCTTATATTCGTACATCTCTCAGTATTTTGACTGTATCACC
Organism: Humulus lupulus; assembly: GCF_963169125.1. Taxonomy (NCBI): domain Eukaryota; kingdom Viridiplantae; phylum Streptophyta; class Magnoliopsida; order Rosales; family Cannabaceae; genus Humulus; species Humulus lupulus. Next base: position 251,141,697 of record NC_084796.1, read on the forward strand.
CTATACACACCTCGGATTTGCACGAAAGTTTATACATAGAACCCTAAGACATGGGGCTACAAGTTTTGTGCCCATGACCCTCGCATATTCTTTAGTATTCACTATCAAAAGATTGCTCGAATCCATATTAGAGAAATCGAATATTTCTGAAAGGGGTACCCCTTTGGTGAATTGGAGATTTCACTAATTTCTCCGAAATGTATTACCCTCGTGTTCAACTCGTTCGATATTTTTTCCCAAGATATCTCACGGGTGAATGAATATATTGGAGTCGAAACGGAGCCTTAATTCAACATTTCAAAAATAAATCCCCTTTTTGATGGCAATTTTCGCAAGTTCTTTCCTTATATTCGTACATCTCTCAGTATTTAGACTGTATCACCCTATACACACCTCGGATTTGCACGAAAGTTTATACATAGAACCCTAAGACATGGGGCTACAAGTTTTGTGCCCATGACCCTCGCATATTCTTTAGTATTCACTATCAAAACATTGCTCGAATCCATATTAGAGAAATCGAATATTTCTGAAAGGGGTACCCCTTTGGTGAATTGGAGATTTCACTAATTTCTCCGAAATGTATTACCCTCGTGTTCAACTCGTTCGATATTTTTCCCCAAGAGATCTCACGGGTAAATGAATATATTGGAGTCGAAACGGAGCCTTAATTCAACATTTCAAAAATAAATCCCCTTTTTGATGGCAATTTTCGCAAGTTTTCTCCTTATATTCGTACATCTCTCAGTATTTTGACGGTATCACCCTATACACACCTCGGATAAGCACGAAAGTTTATACACAGAACCCTAAGACATAGGGCTACAAGTTTTGTGCCCATGACCCTCGCATATTCTTTAGTATTCACTATCAAAAGATTGTTCGAATCCATATTAGAGAAATCGAATATTTCTGAAAGGGGTACCCCTTTGGTGAATTGGAGATTTCACTAATTTCTCCGAAATGTATTACCCTCGTGTTCAACTCGTTCGATATTTTTTCCCAAGATATCTCACGGGTGAATGAATATATTGGAGTCGAAACGGAGCCTTAATTCAACATTTCAAAAATAAATCCCCTTTTTGATGGCAATTTTCGCAAGTTCTTTCCTTATATTCGTACATCTCTCAGTATTTTGAATGTATCATCCTATACACACCTCGGATTTGCACGAAAGTTTATACATAGAACCCTAAGACATGGGGCTACAAGTTTTGTGCCCATGACCCTCGCATATTCTTTAGTATTCACTATCAAAAGATTGCTCGAATCCATATTAGAGAAATCGAATATTTCTGAAAGGGGTACCCCTTTGGTGAATTGGAGATTTCACTAATTTCTCCGAAATGTATTACCCTCGTGTTCAACTCGTTCGATATTTTTCCCCAAGAGATCTCACGGGTAAATGAATATATTGGAGTCGAAACGGAGCCTTAATTCAACATTTCAAAAATAAATCCCCTTTTTGATGGCAATTTTCGCAAGTTTTCTCCTTATATTCGTACATCTCTCAGTATTTTGACGGTATCACCCTATACACACCTCGGATAAGCACGAAAGTTTATACACAGAACCCTAAGACATAGGGCTACAAGTTTTGTGCCCATGACCCTCGCATATTCTTTAGTATTCACTATCAAAAGATTGTTCGAATCCATATTAGAGAAATCGAATATTTCTGAAAGGGGTACCCCTTTGGTGAATTGGAGATTTCACTAATTTCTCCGAAATGTATTACCCTCGTGTTCAACTCGTTCGATATTTTTTCCCAAGATATCTCACGGGTGAATGAATATATTGGAGTCGAAACGGAGCCTTAATTCAACATTTCAAAAATAAATCCCCTTTTTGATGGCAATTTTCGCAAGTTCTTTCCTTATATTCGTACATCTCTCAGTATTTTGAATGTATCATCCTATACACACCTCGGATAAGCACGAAAGTTTATACACAGAACCCTAAGACATAGGGCTACAAGTTTTGTGCCCATGACCCTCGCATATTCTTTAGTATTCACTATCAAAAGATTGTTCGAATCCATATTAGAGAAATCGAATATTTCTGAAAGGGGTACCCCTTTGGTGAATTGGAGATTTCACTAATTTCTCCGAAATGTATTACCCTCGTGTTCAACTCGTTCGATATTTTTTCCCAAGATATCTCACGGGTGAATGAATATATTGGAGTCGAAACGGAGCCTTAATTCAACATTTCAAAAATAAATCCCCTTTTTGATGGCAATTTTCGCAAGTTCTTTCCTTATATTCGTACATCTCTCAGTATTTAGACTGTATCACCCTATACACACCTCGGATTTGCACGAAAGTTTATACATAGAACCCTAAGACATGGGGCTACAAGTTTTGTGCCCATGACCCTCGCATATTCTTTAGTATTCACTATCAAAACATTGCTCGAATCCATATTAGAGAAATCGAATATTTCTGAAAGGGGTACCCCTTTGGTGAATTGGAGATTTCACTAATTTCTCCGAAATGTATTACCCTCGTGTTCAACTGGTTCGATATTTTTTCCCAAGATATCTCACGGGTGAATGAATATATTGGAGTCGAAACGGAGCCTTAATTCAACATTTCAAAAATAAATCCCCTTTTTGATGGCAATTTTCGCAAGTTCTTTCCTTATATTCGTACATCTCTCAGTATTTTGACTGTATCACCCTATACACACCTCGGATTTGCACGAAAGTTTATACATAGAACCCTAAGACATGGGGCTACAAGTTTTGTGCCCATGACCCTCGCATATTCTTTAGTATTCACTATCAAAAGATTGCTCGAATCCATATTAGAGAAATCGAATATTTCTGAAAGGGGTACCCCTTTGGTGAATTGGAGATTTCACTAATTTCTCCGAAATGTATTACCCTCGTGTTCAACTCGTTCGATATTTTTCCCCAAGAGATCTCACGGGTAAATGAATATATTGGAGTCAAAACGGAGCCTTAATTCAACATTTCAAAAATAAATCCCCTTTTTGATGGCAATTTTCGCAAGTTCTTTCCTTATATTCGTACATCTCTCAGTATTTTGACTGTATCACCCTATACACACCTCGGATTTGCACGAAAGTTTATACATAGAACCCTAAGACATGGGGCTACAAGTTTTGTGCCCATGACCCTCGCATATTCTTTAGTATTCACTATCAAAACATTGCTCGAATCCATATTAGAGAAATCGAATATTTCTGAAAGGGGTACCCCTTTGGTGAATTGGAGATTTCACTAATTTCTCCGAAATGTATTACCCTCGTGTTCAACTCGTTCGATATTTTTCCCCAAGAGATCTCACGGGTAAATGAATATATTGGAGTCGAAACGGAGCCTTAATTCAACATTTCAAAAATAAATCCCCTTTTTGATGGCAATTTTCGCAAGTTTTCTCCTTATATTCGTACATCTCTCAGTATTTTGACGGTATCACCCTATACACACCTCGGATAAGCACGAAAGTTTATACATAGAACCCTAAGACATAGGGCTACAAGTTTTGTGCCCATGACCCTCGCATATTCTTTAGTATTCACTATCAAAAGATTGTTCGAATCCATATTAGAGAAATCGAATATTTCTGAAAGGGGTACCCCTTTGGTGAATTGGAGATTTCACTAATTTCTCCGAAATGTATTACCCTCGTGTTCAAGTCGTTCGATATTTTTTCCCAAGATATCTCACGGGTGAATGAATATATTGGAGTCGAAACGGAGCCTTAATTCAACATTTCAAAAATAAATCCCCTTTTTGATGGCAATTTTCGCAAGTTCTTTCCTTATATTCGTACATCTCTCAGTATTTTGACTGTATCACCCTATACACACCTCGGATTTGCACGAAAGTTTATACATAGAACCCTAAGACATTGGGCTACAAGTTTTGTGCCCATGACCCTCGCATATTCTTTAGTATTCACTATCAAAAGATTGCTCGAATCCATATTAGAGAAATCGAATATTTCTGAAAGGGGTACCCCTTTGGTGAATTGGAGATTTCACTAATTTCTCCGAAATGTATTACCCTCGTGTTCAAATCGTTCGATATTTTTCCCCAAGAGATCTCACGGGTAAATGAATATATTGGAGTCGAAACGGAGCCTTAATTCAACATTTCAAAAATAAATCCCCTTTTTGATGGCAATTTTCGCAAGTTCTTTCCTTATATTCGTACATCTCTCAGTATTTTGACTGTATCACCCTATACACACCTCGGATTTGCACGAAAGTTTATACATAGAACCCTAAGACATTGGGCTACAAGTTTTGTGCCCATGACCCTCGCATATTCTTTAGTATTCACTATCAAAAGATTGCTCGAATCCATATTAGAGAAATCGAATATTTCTGAAAGGGGTACCCCTTTGGTGAATTGGAGATTTCACTAATTTCTCCGAAATGTATTACCCTCGTGTTCAACTCGTTCGATATTTTTCCCCAAGAGATCTCACGGGTAAATGAATATATTGGAGTCGAAACGGAGCCTTAATTCAACATTTCAAAAATAAATCCCCTTTTTGATGGCAATTTTCGTAAGTTTTCTCCTTATATTCGTACATCTCTCAGTATTTTGACGGTATCACCCTATACACACCTCGGATAAGCACGAAAGTTTATACATAGAACCCTAAGACATAGGGCTACAAGTTTTGTGCCCATGACCCTCGCATATTCTTTAGTATTCACTATCAAAAGATTGCTCGAATCCATATTAGAGAAATCGAATATTTCTGAAAGGGGTACCCCTTTGGTGAATTGGAGATTTCACTAATTTCTCCGAAATGTATTACCCTCGTGTTCAACTCGTTCGATATTTTTCCCCAAGAGATCTCACGGGTAAATGAATATATTGGAGTCGAAACGGAGCCTTAATTCAACATTTCAAAAATAAATCCCCTTTTTGATGGCAATTTTTGCAAGTTTTCTCCTTATATTCGTACATCTCTCAGTATTTTGACGGTATCACCCTATACACACCTCGGATAAGCACGAAAGTTTATACATAGAACCCTAAGACATAGGGCTACAAGTTTTGTGCCCATGACCCTCGCATATTCTTTAGTATTCACTATCAAAAGATTGCTCGAATCCATATTAAAGAAATCGAATATTTCTGAAAGGGGTACCCCTTTGGTGAATTGGAGATTTCACTAATTTCTCCGAAATGTATTACCCTCGTGTTCAACTCGTTCGATATTTTTCCCCAAGAGATCTCACGGGTAAATGAATATATTGGAGTCGAAACGGAGCCTTAATTCAACATTTCAAAAATAAATCCCCTTTTTGATGGCAATTTTCGCAAGTTCTTTCCTTATATTCGTACATCTCTCAGTATTTTGAATGTATCACCCTATACACACCTCGGATTTGCACGAAAGTTTATACATAGAACCCTAAGACATGGGGCTACAAGTTTTGTGCCCATGACCCTCGCATATTCTTTAGTATTCACTATCAAAACATTGCTCGAATCCATATTAGAGAAATCGAATATTTCTGAAAGGGGTACCCCTTTGGTGAATTGGAGATTTCACTAATTTCTCCGAAATGTATTACCCTCGTGTTCAACTCGTTCGATATTTTTCCCCAAGAGATCTCACGGGTAAATGAATATATTGGAGTCGAAACGGAGCCTTAATTCAACATTTCAAAAATAAATCCCCTTTTTGATGGCAATTTTCGCAAGTTTTCTCCTTATATTCGTACATCTCTCAGTATTTTGACGGTATCACCCTATACACACCTCGGATAAGCACGAAAGTTTATACATAGAACCCTAAGACATAGGGCTACAAGTTTTGTGCCCATGACCCTCGCATATTCTTTAGTATTCACTATCAAAAGATTGTTCGAATCCATATTAGAGAAATCGAATATTTCTGAAAGGGGTACCCCTTTGGTGAATTGGAGATTTCACTAATTTCTCCGAAATGTATTACCCTCGTGTTCAAGTCGTTCGATATTTTTTCCCAAGATATCTCACGGGTGAATGAATATATTGGAGTCGAAACGGAGCCTTAATTCAACATTTCAAAAATAAATCCCCTTTTTGATGGCAATTTTCGCAAGTTCTTTCCTTATATTCGTACATCTCTCAGTATTTTGACTGTATCACCCTATACACACCTCGGATTTGCACGAAAGTTTATACATAGAACCCTAAGACATGGGGCTACAAGTTTTGTGCCCATGACCCTCGCATATTCTTTAGTATTCACTATCAAAACATTGCTCGAATCCATATTAGAGAAATCGAATATTTCTGAAAGGGGTACCCCTTTGGTGAATTGGAGATTTCACTAATTTCTCCGAAATGTATTACCCTCGTGTTCAACTCGTTCGATATTTTTTCCCAAGATATCTCACGGGTGAATGAATATATTGGAGTCGAAACGGAGCCTTAATTCAACATTTCAAAAATAAATCCCCTTTTTGATGGCAATTTTCGCAAGTTCTTTCCTTATATTCGTACATCTCTCAGTATTTTGACTGTATCACCCTATACACACCTCGGATTTGCACGAAAGTTTATACATAGAACCCTAAGACATGGGGCTACAAGTTTTGTGCCCATGACCCTCGCATATTCTTTAGTATTCACTATCAAAAGATTGCTCGAATCCATATTAGAGAAATCGAATATTTCTGAAAGGGGTACCCCTTTGGTGAATTGGAGATTTCACTAATTTCTCCGAAATGTATTACCCTCGTGTTCAACTCGTTCGATATTTTTTCCCAAGATATCTCACGGGTGAATGAATATATTGGAGTCGAAACGGAGCCTTAATTCAACATTTCAAAAATAAATCCCCTTTTTGATGGCAATTTTCGCAAGTTCTTTCCTTATATTCGTACATCTCTCAGTATTTAGACTGTATCACCCTATACACACCTCGGATTTGCACGAAAGTTTATACATAGAACCCTAAGACATGGGGCTACAAGTTTTGTGCCCATGACCCTCGCATATTCTTTAGTATTCACTATCAAAACATTGCTCGAATCCATATTAGAGAAATCGAATATTTCTGAAAGGGGTACCCCTTTGGTGAATTGGAGATTTCACTAATTTCTCCGAAATGTATTACCCTCGTGTTCAACTCGTTCGATATTTTTCCCCAAGAGATCTCACGGGTAAATGAATATATTGGAGTCGAAACGGAGCCTTAATTCAACATTTCAAAAATAAATCCCCTTTTTGATGGCAATTTTCGCAAGTTTTCTCCTTATATTCGTACATCTCTCAGTATTTTGACGGTATCACCCTATACACACCTCGGATAAGCACGAAAGTTTATACACAGAACCCTAAGACATAGGGCTACAAGTTTTGTGCCCATGACCCTCGCATATTCTTTAGTATTCACTATCAAAAGATTGTTCGAATCCATATTAGAGAAATCGAATATTTCTGAAAGGGGTACCCCTTTGGTGAATTGGAGATTTCACTAATTTCTCCGAAATGTATTACCCTCGTGTTCAACTCGTTCGATATTTTTTCCCAAGATATCTCACGGGTGAATGAATATATTGGAGTCGAAACGGAGCCTTAATTCAACATTTCAAAAATAAATCCCCTTTTTGATGGCAATTTTCGCAAGTTCTTTCCTTATATTCGTACATCTCTCAGTATTTTGAATGTATCATCCTATACACACCTCGGATTTGCACGAAAGTTTATACATAGAACCCTAAGACATGGGGCTACAAGTTTTGTGCCCATGACCCTCGCATATTCTTTAGTATTCACTATCAAAAGATTGCTCGAATCCATATTAGAGAAATCGAATATTTCTGAAAGGGGTACCCCTTTGGTGAATTGGAGATTTCACTAATTTCTCCGAAATGTATTACCCTCGTGTTCAACTCGTTCGATATTTTTCCCCAAGAGATCTCACGGGTAAATGAATATATTGGAGTCGAAACGGAGCCTTAATTCAACATTTCAAAAATAAATCCCCTTTTTGATGGCAATTTTCGCAAGTTTTCTCCTTATATTCGTACATCTCTCAGTATTTTGACGGTATCACCCTATACACACCTCGGATAAGCACGAAAGTTTATACACAGAACCCTAAGACATAGGGCTACAAGTTTTGTGCCCATGACCCTCGCATATTCTTTAGTATTCACTATCAAAAGATTGTTCGAATCCATATTAGAGAAATCGAATATTTCTGAAAGGGGTACCCCTTTGGTGAATTGGAGATTTCACTAATTTCTCCGAAATGTATTACCCTCGTGTTCAACTCGTTCGATATTTTTTCCCAAGATATCTCACGGGTGAATGAATATATTGGAGTCGAAACGGAGCCTTAATTCAACATTTCAAAAATAAATCCCCTTTTTGATGGCAATTTTCGCAAGTTCTTTCCTTATATTCGTACATCTCTCAGTATTTTGAATGTATCATCCTATACACACCTCGGATAAGCACGAAAGTTTATACACAGAACCCTAAGACATAGGGCTACAAGTTTTGTGCCCATGACCCTCGCATATTCTTTAGTATTCACTATCAAAAGATTGTTCGAATCCATATTAGAGAAATCGAATATTTCTGAAAGGGGTACCCCTTTGGTGAATTGGAGATTTCACTAATTTCTCCGAAATGTATTACCCTCGTGTTCAACTCGTTCGATATTTTTTCCCAAGATATCTCACGGGTGAATGAATATATTGGAGTCGAAACGGAGCCTTAATTCAACATTTCAAAAATAAATCCCCTTTTTGATGGCAATTTTCGCAAGTTCTTTCCTTATATTCGTACATCTCTCAGTATTTAGACTGTATCACCCTATACACACCTCGGATTTGCACGAAAGTTTATACATAGAACCCTAAGACATGGGGCTACAAGTTTTGTGCCCATGACCCTCGCATATTCTTTAGTATTCACTATCAAAACATTGCTCGAATCCATATTAGAGAAATCGAATATTTCTGAAAGGGGTACCCCTTTGGTGAATTGGAGATTTCACTAATTTCTCCGAAATGTATTACCCTCGTGTTCAACTGGTTCGATATTTTTTCCCAAGATATCTCACGGGTGAATGAATATATTGGAGTCGAAACGGAGCCTTAATTCAACATTTCAAAAATAAATCCCCTTTTTGATGGCAATTTTCGCAAGTTCTTTCCTTATATTCGTACATCTCTCAGTATTTTGACTGTATCACCCTATACACACCTCGGATTTGCACGAAAGTTTATACATAGAACCCTAAGACATGGGGCTACAAGTTTTGTGCCCATGACCCTCGCATATTCTTTAGTATTCACTATCAAAACATTGCTCGAATCCATATTAGAGAAATCGAATATTTCTGAAAGGGGTACCCCTTTGGTGAATTGGAGATTTCACTAATTTCTCCGAAATGTATTACCCTCGTGTTCAACTCGTTCGATATTTTTCCCCAAGAGATCTCACGGGTAAATGAATATATTGGAGTCAAAACGGAGCCTTAATTCAACATTTCAAAAATAAATCCCCTTTTTGATGGCAATTTTCGCAAGTTCTTTCCTTATATTCGTACATCTCTCAGTATTTTGACTGTATCACCCTATACACACCTCGGATTTGCACGAAAGTTTATACATAGAACCCTAAGACATGGGGCTACAAGTTTTGTGCCCATGACCCTCGCATATTCTTTAGTATTCACTATCAAAACATTGCTCGAATCCATATTAGAGAAATCGAATATTTCTGAAAGGGGTACCCCTTTGGTGAATTGGAGATTTCACTAATTTCTCCGAAATGTATTACCCTCGTGTTCAACTCGTTCGATATTTTTCCCCAAGAGATCTCACGGGTAAATGAATATATTGGAGTCGAAACGGAGCCTTAATTCAACATTTCAAAAATAAATCCCCTTTTTGATGGCAATTTTCGCAAGTTTTCTCCTTATATTCGTACATCTCTCAGTATTTTGACGGTATCACCCTATACACACCTCGGATAAGCACGAAAGTTTATACATAGAACCCTAAGACATAGGGCTACAAGTTTTGTGCCCATGACCCTCGCATATTCTTTAGTATTCACTATCAAAAGATTGTTCGAATCCATATTAGAGAAATCGAATATTTCTGAAAGGGGTACCCCTTTGGTGAATTGGAGATTTCACTAATTTCTCCGAAATGTATTACCCTCGTGTTCAAGTCGTTCGATATTTTTTCCCAAGATATCTCACGGGTGAATGAATATATTGGAGTCGAAACGGAGCCTTAATTCAACATTTCAAAAATAAATCCCCTTTTTGATGGCAATTTTCGCAAGTTCTTTCCTTATATTCGTACATCTCTCAGTATTTTGACTGTATCACCCTATACACACCTCGGATTTGCACGAAAGTTTATACATAGAACCCTAAGACATGGGGCTACAAGTTTTGTGCCCATGACCCTCGCATATTCTTTAGTATTCACTATCAAAACATTGCTCGAATCCATATTAGAGAAATCGAATATTTCTGAAAGGGGTACCCCTTTGGTGAATTGGAGATTTCACTAATTTCTCCGAAATGTATTACCCTCGTGTTCAACTCGTTCGATATTTTTTCCCAAGATATCTCACGGGTGAATGAATATATTGGAGTCGAAACGGAGCCTTAATTCAACATTTCAAAAATAAATCCCCTTTTTGATGGCAATTTTCGCAAGTTCTTTCCTTATATTCGTACATCTCTCAGTATTTTGACTGTATCACCCTATACACACCTCGGATTTGCACGAAAGTTTATACATAGAACCCTAAGACATGGGGCTACAAGTTTTGTGCCCATGACCCTCGCATATTCTTTAGTATTCACTATCAAAAGATTGCTCGAATCCATATTAGAGAAATCGAATATTTCTGAAAGGGGTACCCCTTTGGTGAATTGGAGATTTCACTAATTTCTCCGAAATGTATTACCCTCGTGTTCAACTCGTTCGATATTTTTTCCCAAGATATCTCACGGGTGAATGAATATATTGGAGTCGAAACGGAGCCTTAATTCAACATTTCAAAAATAAATCCCCTTTTTGATGGCAATTTTCGCAAGTTCTTTCCTTATATTCGTACATCTCTCAGTATTTAGACTGTATCACCCTATACACACCTCGGATTTGCACGAAAGTTTATACATAGAACCCTAAGACATGGGGCTACAAGTTTTGTGCCCATGACCCTCGCATATTCTTTAGTATTCACTATCAAAACATTGCTCGAATCCATATTAGAGAAATCGAATATTTCTGAAAGGGGTACCCCTTTGGTGAATTGGAGATTTCACTAATTTCTCCGAAATGTATTACCCTCGTGTTCAACTCGTTCGATATTTTTCCCCAAGAGATCTCACGGGTAAATGAATATATTGGAGTCGAAACGGAGCCTTAATTCAACATTTCAAAAATAAATCCCCTTTTTGATGGCAATTTTCGCAAGTTCTTTCCTTATATTCGTACATCTCTCAGTATTTTGACTGTATCACCCTATACACACCTCGGATTTGCACGAAATTTTATACATAGAACCCTAAGACATGGGGCTACAAGTTTTGTGCCCATGACCCTCGCATATTCTTTAGTATTCACTATCAAAAGATTGCTCGAATCCATATTAGAGAAATCGAATATTTCTGAAAGGGGTACCCCTTTGGTGAATTGGAGATTTCACTAATTTCTCCGAAATGTATTACCCTCGTGTTCAACTCGTTCGATATTTTTTCCCAAGATATCTCACGGGTGAATGAATATATTGGAGTCGAAACGGAGCCTTAATTCAACATTTCAAAAATAAATCCCCTTTTTGATGGCAATTTTCGCAAGTTCTTTCCTTATATTCGTACATCTCTCAGTATTTTGAATGTATCACCCTATACACACCTCGGATTTGCACGAAAGTTTATACATAGAACCCTAAGACATGGGGCTACAAGTTTTGTGCCCATGACCCTCGCATATTCTTTAGTATTCACTATCAAAAGATTGCTCGAATCCATATTAGAGAAATCGAATATTTCTGAAAGGGGTACCCCTTTGGTGAATTGGAGATTTCACTAATTTCTCCGAAATGTATTACCCTCGTGTTCAACTCGTTCGATATTTTTCCCCAAGAGATCTCACGGGTAAATGAATATATTGGAGTCGAAACGGAGCCTTAATTCAACATTTCAAAAATAAATCCCCTTTTTGATGGCAATTTTCGCAAGTTTTCTCCTTATATTCGTACATCTCTCAGTATTTTGACGGTATCACCCTATACACACCTCGGATAAGCACGAAAGTTTATACACAGAACCCTAAGACATAGGGCTACAAGTTTTGTGCCCATGACCCTCGCATATTCTTTAGTATTCACTATCAAAAGATTGTTCGAATCCATATTAGAGAAATCGAATATTTCTGAAAGGGGTACCCCTTTGGTGAATTGGAGATTTCACTAATTTCTCCGAAATGTATTACCCTCGTGTTCAACTCGTTCGATATTTTTTCCCAAGATATCTCACGGGTGAATGAATATATTGGAGTCGAAACGGAGCCTTAATTCAACATTTCAAAAATAAATCCCCTTTTTGATGGCAATTTTCGCAAGTTCTTTCCTTATATTCGTACATCTCTCAGTATTTTGAATGTATCATCCTATACACACCTCGGATTTGCACGAAAGTTTATACATAGAACCCTAAGACATGGGGCTACAAGTTTTGTGCCCATGACCCTCGCATATTCTTTAGTATTCACTATCAAAACATTGCTCGAATCCATATTAGAGAAATCGAATATTTCTGAAAGGGGTACCCCTTTGGTGAATTGGAGATTTCACTAATTTCTCCGAAATGTATTACCCTCGTGTTCAACTCGTTCGATATTTTTCCCCAAGAGATCTCACGGGTAAATGAATATATTGGAGTCGAAACGGAGCCTTAATTCAACATTTCAAAAATAAATCCCCTTTTTGATGGCAATTTTCGCAAGTTTTCTCCTTATATTCGTACATCTCTCAGTATTTTGACGGTATCACCCTATACACACCTCGGATAAGCACGAAAGTTTATACACAGAACCCTAAGACATAGGGCTACAAGTTTTGTGCCCATGACCCTCGCATATTCTTTAGTATTCACTATCAAAAGATTGTTCGAATCCATATTAGAGAAATCGAATATTTCTGAAAGGGGTACCCCTTTGGTGAATTGGAGATTTCACTAATTTCTCCGAAATGTATTACCCTCGTGTTCAACTCGTTCGATATTTTTTCCCAAGATATCTCACGGGTGAATGAATATATTGGAGTCGAAACGGAGCCTTAATTCAACATTTCAAAAATAAATCCCCTTTTTGATGGCAATTTTCGCAAGTTCTTTCCTTATATTCGTACATCTCTCAGTATTTTGAATGTATCATCCTATACACACCTCGGATAAGCACGAAAGTTTATACACAGAACCCTAAGACATAGGGCTACAAGTTTTGTGCCCATGACCCTCGCATATTCTTTAGTATTCACTATCAAAAGATTGTTCGAATCCATATTAGAGAAATCGAATATTTCTGAAAGGGGTACCCCTTTGGTGAATTGGAGATTTCACTAATTTCTCCGAAATGTATTACCCTCGTGTTCAACTCGTTCGATATTTTTTCCCAAGATATCTCACGGGTGAATGAATATATTGGAGTCGAAACGGAGCCTTAATTCAACATTTCAAAAATAAATCCCCTTTTTGATGGCAATTTTCGCAAGTTCTTTCCTTATATTCGTACATCTCTCAGTATTTAGACTGTATCACCCTATACACACCTCGGATTTGCACGAAAGTTTATACATAGAACCCTAAGACATGGGGCTACAAGTTTTGTGCCCATGACCCTCGCATATTCTTTAGTATTCACTATCAAAACATTGCTCGAATCCATATTAGAGAAATCGAATATTTCTGAAAGGGGTACCCCTTTGGTGAATTGGAGATTTCACTAATTTCTCCGAAATGTATTACCCTCGTGTTCAACTGGTTCGATATTTTTTCCCAAGATATCTCACGGGTGAATGAATATATTGGAGTCGAAACGGAGCCTTAATTCAACATTTCAAAAATAAATCCCCTTTTTGATGGCAATTTTCGCAAGTTCTTTCCTTATATTCGTACATCTCTCAGTATTTTGACTGTATCACCCTATACACACCTCGGATTTGCACGAAAGTTTATACATAGAACCCTAAGACATGGGGCTACAAGTTTTGTGCCCATGACCCTCGCATATTCTTTAGTATTCACTATCAAAAGATTGCTCGAATCCATATTAGAGAAATCGAATATTTCTGAAAGGGGTACCCCTTTGGTGAATTGGAGATTTCACTAATTTCTCCGAAATGTATTACCCTCGTGTTCAACTCGTTCGATATTTTTCCCCAAGAGATCTCACGGGTAAATGAATATATTGGAGTCAAAACGGAGCCTTAATTCAACATTTCAAAAATAAATCCCCTTTTTGATGGCAATTTTCGCAAGTTTTCTCCTTATATTCATACATCTCTCAGTATTTTGACGGTATCACCCTATACACACCTCGGATAAGCACGAAAGTTTATACATAGAACCCTAAGACATAGGGCTACAAGTTTTGTGCCCATGACCCTCGCATATTCTTTAGTATTCACTATCAAAAGATTGTTCGAATCCATATTAGAGAAATCGAATATTTCTGAAAGGGGTACCCCTTTGGTGAATTGGAGATTTCACTAATTTCTCCGAAATGTATTACCCTCGTGTTCAAGTCGTTCGATATTTTTTCCCAAGATATCTCACGGGTGAATGAATATATTGGAGTCGAAACGGAGCCTTAATTCAACATTTCAAAAATAAATCCCCTTTTTGATGGCAATTTTCGCAAGTTCTTTCCTTATATTCGTACATCTCTCAGTATTTTGACTGTATCACCCTATACACACCTCGGATTTGCACGAAAGTTTATACATAGAACCCTAAGACATGGGGCTACAAGTTTTGTGCCCATGACCCTCGCATATTCTTTAGTATTCACTATCAAAACATTGCTCGAATCCATATTAGAGAAATCGAATATTTCTGAAAGGGGTACCCCTTTGGTGAATTGGAGATTTCACTAATTTCTCCGAAATGTATTACCCTCGTGTTCAACTCGTTCGATATTTTTTCCCAAGATATCTCACGGGTGAATGAATATATTGGAGTCGAAAAGGAGCCTTAATTCAACATTTCAAAAATAAATCCCCTTTTTGATGGCAATTTTCGCAAGTTCTTTCCTTATATTCGTACATCTCTCAGTATTTTGACTGTATCACCCTATACACACCTCGGATTTGCACGAAATTTTATACATAGAACCCTAAGACATGGGGCTACAAGTTTTGTGCCCATGACCCTCGCATATTCTTTAGTATTCACTATCAAAAGATTGCTCGAATCCATATTAGAGAAATCGAATATTTCTGAAAGGGGTACCCCTTTGGTGAATTGGAGATTTCACTAATTTCTCCGAAATGTATTACCCTCGTGTTCAACTCGTTCGATATTTTTTCCCAAGATATCTCACGGGTGAATGAATATATTGGAGTCGAAACGGAGCCTTAATTCAACATTTCAAAAATAAATCCCCTTTTTGATGGCAATTTTCGCAAGTTCTTTCCTTATATTCGTACATCTCTCAGTATTTTGAATGTATCACCCTATACACACCTCGGATTTGCACGAAAGTTTATACATAGAACCCTAAGACATGGGGCTACAAGTTTTGTGCCCATGACCCTCGCATATTCTTTAGTATTCACTATCAAAAGATTGCTCGAATCCATATTAGAGAAATCGAATATTTCTGAAAGGGGTACCCCTTTGGTGAATTGGAGATTTCACTAATTTCTCCGAAATGTATTACCCTCGTGTTCAACTCGTTCGATATTTTTCCCCAAGAGATCTCACGGGTAAATGAATATATTGGAGTCGAAACGGAGCCTTAATTCAACATTTCAAAAATAAATCCCCTTTTTGATGGCAATTTTCGCAAGTTTTCTCCTTATATTCGTACATCTCTCAGTATTTTGACGGTATCACCCTATACACACCTCGGATAAGCACGAAAGTTTATACATAGAACCCTAAGACATAGGGCTACAAGTTTTGTGCCCATGACCCTCGCATATTCTTTAGTATTCACTATCAAAAGATTGTTCGAATCCATATTAGAGAAATCGAATATTTCTGAAAGGGGTACCCCTTTGGTGAATTGGAGATTTCACTAATTTCTCCGAAATGTATTACCCTCGTGTTCAACTCGTTCGATATTTTTTCCCAAGATATCTCACGGGTGAATGAATATATTGGAGTCGAAACGGAGCCTTAATTCAACATTTCAAAAATAAATCCCCTTTTTGATGGCAATTTTCGCAAGTTTTCTCCTTATATTCGTACATCTCTCAGTATTTTGACGGTATCACCCTATACACACCTCGGATAAGCACGAAAGTTTATACACAGAACCCTAAGACATAGGGCTACAAGTTTTGTGCCCATGACCCTCGCATATTCTTTAGTATTCACTATCAAAAGATTGTTCGAATCCATATTAGAGAAATCGAATATTTCTGAAAGGGGTACCCCTTTGGTGAATTGGAGATTTCACTAATTTCTCCGAAATGTATTACCCTCGTGTTCAACTAGTTCGATATTTTTTCCCAAGATATCTCACGGGTGAATGAATATATTGGAGTCGAAACGGAGCCTTAATTCAACATTTCAAAAATAAATCCCCTTTTTGATGGCAATTTTCGCAAGTTCTTTCCTTATATTCGTACATCTCTCAGTATTTTGAATGTATCATCCTATACACACCTCGGATAAGCACGAAAGTTTATACACAGAACCCTAAGACATAGGGCTACAAGTTTTGTGCCCATGACCCTCGCATATTCTTTAGTATTCACTATCAAAAGATTGTTCGAATCCATATTAGAGAAATCGAATATTTCTGAAAGGGGTACCCCTTTGGTGAATTGGAGATTTCACTAATTTCTCCGAAATGTATTACCCTCGTGTTCAACTCGTTCGATATTTTTTCCCAAGATATCTCACGGGTGAATGAATATATTGGAGTCGAAACGGAGCCTTAATTCAACATTTCAAAAATAAATCCCCTTTTTGATGGCAATTTTCGCAAGTTCTTTCCTTATATTCGTACATCTCTCAGTATTTAGACTGTATCACCCTATACACACCTCGGATTTGCACGAAAGTTTATACATAGAACCCTAAGACATGGGGCTACAAGTTTTGTGCCCATGACCCTCGCATATTCTTTAGTATTCACTATCAAAACATTGCTCGAATCCATATTAGAGAAATCGAATATTTCTGAAAGGGGTACCCCTTTGGTGAATTGGAGATTTCACTAATTTCTCCGAAATGTATTACCCTCGTGTTCAACTGGTTCGATATTTTTTCCCAAGATATCTCACGGGTGAATGAATATATTGGAGTCGAAACGGAGCCTTAATTCAACATTTCAAAAATAAATCCCCTTTTTGATGGCAATTTTCGCAAGTTCTTTCCTTATATTCGTACATCTCTCAGTATTTTGACTGTATCACCCTATACACACCTCGGATTTGCACGAAAGTTTATACATAGAACCCTAAGACATGGGGCTACAAGTTTTGTGCCCATGACCCTCGCATATTCTTTAGTATTCACTATCAAAAGATTGCTCGAATCCATATTAGAGAAATCGAATATTTCTGAAAGGGGTACCCCTTTGGTGAATTGGAGATTTCACTAATTTCTCCGAAATGTATTACCCTCGTGTTCAACTCGTTCGATATTTTTCCCCAAGAGATCTCACGGGTAAATGAATATATTGGAGTCAAAACGGAGCCTTAATTCAACATTTCAAAAATAAATCCCCTTTTTGATGGCAATTTTCGCAAGTTTTCTCCTTATATTCATACATCTCTCAGTATTTTGACGGTATCACCCTATACACACCTCGGATAAGCACGAAAGTTTATACATAGAACCCTAAGACATAGGGCTACAAGTTTTGTGCCCATGACCCTCGCATATTCTTTAGTATTCACTATCAAAAGATTGTTCGAATCCATATTAGAGAAATCGAATATTTCTGAAAGGGGTACCCCTTTGGTGAATTGGAGATTTCACTAATTTCTCCGAAATGTATTACCCTCGTGTTCAAGTCGTTCGATATTTTTTCCCAAGATATCTCACGGGTGAATGAATATATTGGAGTCGAAACGGAGCCTTAATTCAACATTTCAAAAATAAATCCCCTTTTTGATGGCAATTTTCGCAAGTTCTTTCCTTATATTCGTACATCTCTCAGTATTTTGACTGTATCACCCTATACACACCTCGGATTTGCACGAAAGTTTATACATAGAACCCTAAGACATGGGGCTACAAGTTTTGTGCCCATGACCCTCGCATATTCTTTAGTATTCACTATCAAAACATTGCTCGAATCCATATTAGAGAAATCGAATATTTCTGAAAGGGGTACCCCTTTGGTGAATTGGAGATTTCACTAATTTCTCCGAAATGTATTACCCTCGTGTTCAACTCGTTCGATATTTTTTCCCAAGATATCTCACGGGTGAATGAATATATTGGAGTCGAAAAGGAGCCTTAATTCAACATTTCAAAAATAAATCCCCTTTTTGATGGCAATTTTCGCAAGTTCTTTCCTTATATTCGTACATCTCTCAGTATTTTGACTGTATCACCCTATACACACCTCGGATTTGCACGAAAGTTTATACATAGAACCCTAAGACATGGGGCTACAAGTTTTGTGCCCATGACCCTCGCATATTCTTTAGTATTCACTATCAAAAGATTGCTCGAATCCATATTAGAGAAATCGAATATTTCTGAAAGGGGTACCCCTTTGGTGAATTGGAGATTTCACTAATTTCTCCGAAATGTATTACCCTCGTGTTCAACTCGTTCGATATTTTTTCCCAAGATATCTCACGGGTGAATGAATATATTGGAGTCGAAACGGAGCCTTAATTCAACATTTCAAAAATAAATCCCCTTTTTGATGGCAATTTTCGCAAGTTCTTTCCTTATATTCGTACATCTCTCAGTATTTTGAATGTATCACCCTATACACACCTCGGATTTGCACGAAAGTTTATACATAGAACCCTAAGACATGGGGCTACAAGTTTTGTGCCCATGACCCTCGCATATTCTTTAGTATTCACTATCAAAAGATTGCTCGAATCCATATTAGAGAAATCGAATATTTCTGAAAGGGGTACCCCTTTGGTGAATTGGAGATTTCACTAATTTCTCCGAAATGTATTACCCTCGTGTTCAACTCGTTCGATATTTTTCCCCAAGAGATCTCACGGGTAAATGAATATATTGGAGTCGAAACGGAGCCTTAATTCAACATTTCAAAAATAAATCCCCTTTTTGATGGCAATTTTCGCAAGTTTTCTCCTTATATTCGTACATCTCTCAGTATTTTGACGGTATCACCCTATACACACCTCGGATAAGCACGAAAGTTTATACATAGAACCCTAAGACATAGGGCTACGAGTTTTGTGCCCATGACCCTCGCATATTCTTTAGTATTCACTATCAAAAGATTGTTCGAATCCATATTAGAGAAATCGAATATTTCTGAAAGGGGTACCCCTTTGGTGAATTGGAGATTTCACTAATTTCTCCGAAATGTATTACCCTCGTGTTCAACTCGTTCGATATTTTTTCCCAAGATATCTCACGGGTGAATGAATATATTGGAGTCGAAACGGAGCCTTAATTCAACATTTCAAAAATAAATCCCCTTTTTGATGGCAATTTTCGCAAGTTCTTTCCTTATATTCGTACATCTCTCAGTATTTAGACTGTATCACCCTATACACACCTCGGATTTGCACGAAAGTTTATACATAGAACCCTAAGACATGGGGCTACAAGTTTTGTGCCCATGACCCTCGCATATTCTTTAGTATTCACTATCAGAAGATTGCTCGAATCCATATTAGAGAAATCGAATATTTCTGAAAGGGGTACCCCTTTGGTGAATTGGAGATTTCACTAATTTCTCCGAAATGTATTACCCTCGTGTTCAACTCGTTCGATATTTTTTCCCAAGATATCTCACGGGTGAATGAATATATTGGAGTCGAAACGGAGCCTTAATTCAACATTTCAAAAATAAATCCCCTTTTTGATGGCAATTTTCGCAAGTTCTTTCCTTATATTCGTACATCTCTCAGTATTTTGACTGTATCACCCTATACACACCTCGGATTTGCACGAAAGTTTATACATAGAACCCTAAGACATGGGGCTACAAGTTTTGTGCCCATGACCCTCGCATATTCTTTAGTATTCACTATCAAAAGATTGCTCGAATCCATATTAGAGAAATCGAATATTTCTGAAAGGGGTACCCCTTTGGTGAATTGGAGATTTCACTAATTTCTCCGAAATGTATTACCCTCGTGTTCAACTCGTTCGATATTTTTCCCCAAGAGATCTCACGGGTAAATGAATATATTGGAGTCAAAACGGAGCCTTAATTCAACATTTCAAAAATAAATCCCCTTTTTGATGGCAATTTTCGCAAGTTTTCTCCTTATATTCATACATCTCTCAGTATTTTGACGGTATCACCCTATACACACCTCGGATAAGCACGAAAGTATATACATAGAACCCTAAGACATAGGGCTACAAGTTTTGTGCCCATGACCCTCGCATATTCTTTAGTATTCACTATCAAAAGATTGTTCGAATCCATATTAGAGAAATCGAATATTTCTGAAAGGGGTACCCCTTTGGTGAATTGGAGATTTCACTAATTTCTCCGAAATGTATTACCCTCGTGTTCAACTCGTTCGATATTTTTTCCCAAGATATCTCACGGGTGAATGAATATATTGGAGTCGAAACGGAGCCTTAATTCAACATTTCAAAAATAAATCCCCTTTTTGATGGCAATTTTCGCAAGTTCTTTCCTTATATTCGTACATCTCTCAGTATTTTGACTGTATCACCCTATACACACCTCGGATTTGCACGAAAGTTTATACATAGAACCCTAAGACATGGGGCTACAAGTTTTGTGCCCATGACCCTCGCATATTCTTTAGTATTCACTATCAAAACATTGCTCGAATCCATATTAGAGAAATCGAATATTTCTGAAAGGGGTACCCCTTTGGTGAATTGGAGATTTCACTAATTTCTCCGAAATGTATTACCCTCGTGTTCAACTCGTTCGATATTTTTTCCCAAGATATCTCACGGGTGAATGAATATATTGGAGTCGAAAAGGAGCCTTAATTCAACATTTCAAAAATAAATCCCCTTTTTGATGGCAATTTTCGCAAGTTCTTTCCTTATATTCGTACATCTCTCAGTATTTTGACTGTATCACCCTATACACACCTCGGATTTGCACGAAAGTTTATACATAGAACCCTAAGACATGGGGCTACAAGTTTTGTGCCCATGACCCTCGCATATTCTTTAGTATTCACTATCAAAAGATTGCTCGAATCCATATTAGAGAAATCGAATATTTCTGAAAGGGGTACCCCTTTGGTGAATTGGAGATTTCACTAATTTCTCCGAAATGTATTACCCTCGTGTTCAACTCGTTCGATATTTTTTCCCAAGATATCTCACGGGTGAATGAATATATTGGAGTCGAAACGGAGCCTTAATTCAACATTTCAAAAATAAATCCCCTTTTTGATGGCAATTTTCGCAAGTTCTTTCCTTATATTCGTACATCTCTCAGTATTTTGACTGTATCACCCTATACACACCTCGGATTTGCACGAAAGTTTATACATAGAACCCTAAGACATGGGGCTACAAGTTTTGTGCCCATGACCCTCGCATATTCTTTAGTATTCACTATCAAAAGATTGCTCGAATCCATATTAGAGAAATCGAATATTTCTGAAAGGGGTACCCCTTTGGTGAATTGGAGATTTCACTAATTTCTCCGAAATGTATTACCCTCGTGTTCAACTCGTTCGATATTTTTCCCCAAGAGATCTCACGGGTAAATGAATATATTGGAGTCGAAACGGAGCCTTAATTCAACATTTCAAAAATAAATCCCCTTTTTGATGGCAATTTTCGCAAGTTTTCTCCTTATATTCGTACATCTCTCAGTATTTTGACGGTATCACCCTATACACACCTCGGATAAGCACGAAAGTTTATACATAGAACCCTAAGACATAGGGCTACGAGTTTTGTGCCCATGACCCTCGCATATTCTTTAGTATTCACTATCAAAAGATTGTTCGAATCCATATTAGAGAAATCGAATATTTCTGAAAGGGGTACCCCTTTGGTGAATTGGAGATTTCACTAATTTCTCCGAAATGTATTACCCTCGTGTTCAACTCGTTCGATATTTTTTCCCAAGATATCTCACGGGTGAATGAATATATTGGAGTCGAAACGGAGCCTTAATTCAACATTTCAAAAATAAATCCCCTTTTTGATGGCAATTTTCGCAAGTTCTTTCCTTATATTCGTACATCTCTCAGTATTTAGACTGTATCACCCTATACACACCTCGGATTTGCACGAAAGTTTATACATAGAACCCTAAGACATGGGGCTACAAGTTTTGTGCCCATGACCCTCGCATATTCTTTAGTATTCACTATCAGAAGATTGCTCGAATCCATATTAGAGAAATCGAATATTTCTGAAAGGGGTACCCCTTTGGTGAATTGGAGATTTCACTAATTTCTCCGAAATGTATTACCCTCGTGTTCAACTCGTTCGATATTTTTTCCCAAGATATCTCACGGGTGAATGAATATATTGGAGTCGAAACGGAGCCTTAATTCAACATTTCAAAAATAAATCCCCTTTTTGATGGCAATTTTCGCAAGTTCTTTCCTTATATTCGTACATCTCTCAGTATTTTGACTGTATCACCCTATACACACCTCGGATTTGCACGAAAGTTTATACATAGAACCCTAAGACATGGGGCTACAAGTTTTGTGCCCATGACCCTCGCATATTCTTTAGTATTCACTATCAAAAGATTGCTCGAATCCATATTAGAGAAATCGAATATTTCTGAAAGGGGTACCCCTTTGGTGAATTGGAGATTTCACTAATTTCTCCGAAATGTATTACCCTCGTGTTCAACTCGTTCGATATTTTTCCCCAAGAGATCTCACGGGTAAATGAATATATTGGAGTCAAAACGGAGCCTTAATTCAACATTTCAAAAATAAATCCCCTTTTTGATGGCAATTTTCGCAAGTTTTCTCCTTATATTCATACATCTCTCAGTATTTTGACGGTATCACCCTATACACACCTCGGATAAGCACGAAAGTATATACATAGAACCCTAAGACATAGGGCTACAAGTTTTGTGCCCATGACCCTCGCATATTCTTTAGTATTCACTATCAAAAGATTGTTCGAATCCATATTAGAGAAATCGAATATTTCTGAAAGGGGTACCCCTTTGGTGAATTGGAGATTTCACTAATTTCTCCGAAATGTATTACCCTCGTGTTCAACTCGTTCGATATTTTTTCCCAAGATATCTCACGGGTGAATGAATATATTGGAGTCGAAACGGAGCCTTAATTCAACATTTCAAAAATAAATCCCCTTTTTGATGGCAATTTTCGCAAGTTCTTTCCTTATATTCGTACATCTCTCAGTATTTTGACTGTATCACCCTATACACACCTCGGATTTGCACGAAAGTTTATACATAGAACCCTAAGACATGGGGCTACAAGTTTTGTGCCCATGACCCTCGCATATTCTTTAGTATTCACTATCAAAACATTGCTCGAATCCATATTAGAGAAATCGAATATTTCTGAAAGGGGTACCCCTTTGGTGAATTGGAGATTTCACTAATTTCTCCGAAATGTATTACCCTCGTGTTCAACTCGTTCGATATTTTTTCCCAAGATATCTCACGGGTGAATGAATATATTGGAGTCGAAAAGGAGCCTTAATTCAACATTTCAAAAATAAATCCCCTTTTTGATGGCAATTTTCGCAAGTTCTTTCCTTATATTCGTACATCTCTCAGTATTTTGACTGTATCACCCTATACACACCTCGGATTTGCACGAAAGTTTATACATAGAACCCTAAGACATGGGGCTACAAGTTTTGTGCCCATGACCCTCGCATATTCTTTAGTATTCACTATCAAAAGATTGCTCGAATCCATATTAGAGAAATCGAATATTTCTGAAAGGGGTACCCCTTTGGTGAATTGGAGATTTCACTAATTTCTCCGAAATGTATTACCCTCGTGTTCAACTCGTTCGATATTTTTTCCCAAGATATCTCACGGGTGAATGAATATATTGGAGTCGAAACGGAGCCTTAATTCAACATTTCAAAAATAAATCCCCTTTTTGATGGCAATTTTCGCAAGTTCTTTCCTTATATTCGTACATCTCTCAGTATTTTGAATGTATCACCCTATACACACCTCGGATTTGCACGAAAGTTTATACATAGAACCCTAAGACATGGGGCTACAAGTTTTGTGCCCATGACCCTCGCATATTCTTTAGTATTCACTATCAAAAGATTGCTCGAATCCATATTAGAGAAATCGAATATTTCTGAAAGGGGTACCCCTTTGGTGAATTGGAGATTTCACTAATTTCTCCGAAATGTATTACCCTCGTGTTCAACTCGTTCGATATTTTTCCCCAAGAGATCTCACGGGTAAATGAATATATTGGAGTCGAAACGGAGCCTTAATTCAACATTTCAAAAATAAATCCCCTTTTTGATGGCAATTTTCGCAAGTTTTCTCCTTATATTCGTACATCTCTCAGTATTTTGACGGTATCACCCTATACACACCTCGGATAAGCACGAAAGTTTATACATAGAACCCTAAGACATAGGGCTACAAGTTTTGTGCCCATGACCCTCGCATATTCTTTAGTATTCACTATCAAAAGATTGTTCGAATCCATATTAGAGAAATCGAATATTTCTGAAAGGGGTACCCCTTTGGTGAATTGGAGATTTCACTAATTTCTCCGAAATGTATTACCCTCGTGTTCAACTCGTTCGATATTTTTTCCCAAGATATCTCACGGGTGAATGAATATATTGGAGTCGAAACGGAGCCTTAATTCAACATTTCAAAAATAAATCCCCTTTTTGATGGCAATTTTCGCAAGTTCTTTCCTTATATTCGTACATCTCTCAGTATTTAGACTGTATCACCCTATACACACCTCGGATTTGCACGAAAGTTTATACATAGAACCCTAAGACATGGGGCTACAAGTTTTGTGCCCATGACCCTCGCATATTCTTTAGTATTCACTATCAGAAGATTGCTCGGATCCATATTAGAGAAATCGAATATTTCTGAAAGGGGTACCCCTTTGGTGAATTGGAGATTTCACTAATTTCTCCGAAATGTATTACCCTCGTGTTCAACTCGTTCGATATTTTTTCCCAAGATATCTCACGGGTGAATGAATATATTGGAGTCGAAACGGAGCCTTAATTCAACATTTCAAAAATAAATCCCCTTTTTGATGGCAATTTTCGCAAGTTCTTTCCTTATATTCGTACATCTCTCAGTATTTTTACTGTATCACCCTATACACACCTCGGATTTGCACGAAAGTTTATACATAGAACCCTAAGACATGGGGCTACAAGTTTTGTGCCCATGACCCTCACATATTCTTTAGTATTCACTATCAAAAGATTGCTCGAATCCATATTAGAGAAATCGAATATTTCTGAATGGGGTACCCCTTTGGTGAATTGGAGATTTCACTAATTTCTCCGAAATGTATTACCCTCGTGTTCAACTCGTTCGATATTTTTTCCCAAGATATCTCACGGGTGAATGAATATATTGGAGTCGAAACGGAGCCTTAATTCAACATTTCAAAAATAAATCCCCTTTTTGATGGCAATTTTCGCAAGCTCTTTCCTTATATTCGTACATCTCTCAGTATTTTGACTGTATCACCCTATACACACCTCGGATTTGCACGAAAGTTTATACATAGAACCTTTAGACATGGGGCTACAAGTTTTGTGCCCATGACCCTCGCATATTCTTTAGTATTCACTATCAAAAGATTGCTCGAATCCATATTAGAGAAATCGAATATTTCTGAAAGGGGTACCCCTTTGGTGAATTGGAGATTTCACTAATTTCTCCGAAATGTATTACCCTCGTGTTCAACTCGTTCGATATTTTTCCCCAAGAGATCTCACGGGTAAATGAATATATTGGAGTCGAAACGGAGCCTTAATTCAACATTTCAAAAATAAATCCCCTTTTTGATGGCAATTTTCGCAAGTTTTCTCCTTATATTCGTACATCTCTCAGTATTTTGACGGTATCACCCTATACACACCTCGGATAAGCACGAAAGTTTATACATAGAACCCTAAGACATAGGGCTACAAGTTTTGTGCCCATGACCCTCGCATATTCTTTAGTATTCACTATCAAAAGATTGTTCGAATCCATATTAGAGAAATCGAATATTTCTGAAAGGGGTACCCCTTTGGTGAATTGGAGATTTCACTAATTTCTCCGAAATGTATTACCCTCGTGTTCAACTCGTTCGATATTTTTTCCCAAGATATCTCACGGGTGAATGAATATATTGGAGTCGAAACGGAGCCTTAATTCAACATTTCAAAAATAAATCCCCTTTTTGATGGCAATTTTCGCAAGTTCTTTCCTTATATTCGTACATCTCTCAGTATTTTGACTGTATCACCCTATACACACCTTGGATTTGCACGAAAGTTTATACATAGAACCCTAAGACATGGGGCTACAAGTTTTGTGCCCATGACCCTCGCATATTCTTTAGTATTCACTATCAGAAGATTGCTCGAATCCATATTAGAGAAATCGAATATTTCTGAAAGGGGTACCCCTTTGGTGAATTGGAGATTTCACTAATTTCTCCGAAATGTATTACCCTCGTGTTCAACTCGTTCGATATTTTTTCCCAAGATATCTCACGGGTGAATGAATATATTGGAGTCGAAACGGAGCCTTAATTCAACATTTCAAAAATAAATCCCCTTTTTGATGGCAATTTTCGCAAGTTCTTTCCTTATATTCGTACATCTCTCAGTATTTTGACTGTATCACCCTATACACACCTCGGATTTGCACGAAAGTTTATACATAGAACCCTAAGACATGGGGCTACAAGTTTTGTGCCCATGACCCTCGCATATTCTTTAGTATTCACTATCAAAAGATTGCTCGAATCCATATTAGAGAAATCGAATATTTCTGAAAGGGGTACCCCTTTGGTGAATTGGAGATTTCACTAATTTCTCCGAAATGTATTACCCTCGTGTTCAACTCGTTCGATATTTTTTCCCAAGATATCTCACGGGTGAATGAATATATTGGAGTCGAAACGGAGCCTTAATTCAACATTTCAAAAATAAATCCCCTTTTTGATGGCAATTTTCGCAAGTTCTTTCCTTATATTCGTACATCTCTCAGTATTTTGAATGTATCACCCTATACACACCTCGGATTTGCACGAAAGTTTATACATAGAACCCTAAGACATGGGGCTACAAGTTTTGTGCCCATGACCCTCGCATATTCTTTAGTATTCACTATCAAAAGATTGCTCGAATCCATATTAGAGAAATCGAATATTTCTGAAAGGGGTACCCCTTTGGTGAATTGGAGATTTAACTAATTTCTCCGAAATGTATTACCCTCGTGTTCAACTCGTTCGATATTTTTTCCCAAGATATCTCACGGGTGAATGAATATATTGGAGTCGAAACGGAGCCTTAATTCAACATTTCAAAAATAAATCCCCTTTTTGATGGCAATTTTCGCAAGCTCTTTCCTTATATTCGTACATCTCTCAGTATTTTGACTGTATCACCCTATACACACCTCGGATTTGTACGAAAGTTTATACATAGAACCCTAAGACATGGGGCTACAAGTTTTGTGCCCATGACCCTCGCATATTCTTTAGTATTCACTATCAGAAGATTGCTCGAATCCATATTAGAGAAATCGAATATTTCTGAAAGGGGTACCCCTTTGGTGAATTGGAGATTTCACTAATTTCTCCGAAATGTATTACCCTCGTGTTCAACTCGTTCGATATTTTTTCCCAAGATATCTCACGGGTGAATGAATATATTGGAGTCGAAACGGAGCCTTAATTCAACATTTCAAAAATAAATCCCCTTTTTGATGGCAATTTTCGCAAGCTCTTTCCTTATATTCGTACATCTCTCAGTATTTTGACTGTATCACCCTATACACACCTCGGATTTGTACGAAAGTTTATACATAGAACCCTAAGACATGGGGCTACAAGTTTTGTGCCCATGACCCTCGCATATTCTTTAGTATTCACTATCAGAAGATTGCTCGAATCCATATTAGAGAAATCGAATATTTCTGAAAGGGGTACCCCTTTGGTGAATTGGAGATTTCACTAATTTCTCCGAAATGTATTACCCTCGTGTTCAACTCGTTCGATATTTTTTCCCAAGATATCTCACGGGTGAATGAATATATTGGAGTCGAAACGGAGCCTTAATTCAACATTTCAAAAATAAATCCCCTTTTTGATGGCAATTTTCGCAAGTTCTTTCCTTATATTCGTACATCTCTCAGGATTTTGACTGTATCACCCTATACACACCTCGGATTTGCACGAAAGTTTATACATAGAACCCTAAGACATGGGGCTACAAGTTTTGTGCCCATGACCCTCGCATATTCTTTAGTATTCACTATCAAAAGATTGCTCGAATCGATATTAGAGAAATCGAATATTTCTGAAAGGGGTACCCCTTTGGTGAATTGGAGATTTCACTAATTTCTCCGAAATGTATTACCCTCGTGTTCAACTCGTTCGATATTTTTTCCCAAGATATCTCACGGGTGAATGAATATATTGGAGTCGAAACGGAGCCTTAATTCAACATTTCAAAAATAAATCCCCTTTTTGAGGGCAATTTTCGCAAGTTTTCTCCTTATATTCGTACATCTCTCAGTATTTTGACGGTATCACCCTATACACACCTCGGATAAGCACGAAAGTTTATACATAGTACCCTAAGACATAGGGATACAAGTTTTGTGCCCATGACCCTCGCATATTCTTTAGTATTCACTATCAAAAGATTGCTCGAATCCTTATTAGAGAAATCGAATATTTCTGAAAGGGGTACCCCTTTGGTGAATTGGAGATTTCACTAATTTCTCCGAAATGTATTACCCTCGTGTTCAACTCGTTCGATATTTTTTCCCAAGATATCTCACGGGTGAATGAATATATTGGAGTCGAAACGGAGCCTTAATTCAACATTTCAAAAATAAATCCCCTTTTTGATGGCAATTTTCGCAAGTTCTTTCCTTATATTCGTACATCTCTCAGTATTTTGACTGTATCACCCTATACACACCTCGGATTTGCACTAAAGTTTATACATAGAACCCTAAGACATGGGGCTACAAGTTTTGTGCCCATGACCCTCGCATATTCTTTAGCATTCACTATCAGAAGATTGCTCGAATCCATATTAGAGAAATCGAATATTTCTGAAAGGGGTACCCCTTTGGTGAATTGGAGATTTCACTAATTTCTCCGAAATGTATTACCCTCGTGTTCAACTCGTTCGATATTTTTTCCCAAGATATCTCACGGGTGAATGAATATATTGGAGTCGAAACGGAGCCTTAATTCAACATTTCAAAAATAAATCCCCTTTTTGATGGCAATTTTCGCAAGTTTTCTCCTTATATTCGTACATCTCTCAGTATTTTGACGGTATCACCCTATACACACCTCGGATAAGCACGAAAGTTTATACATAGAACCCTAAGACATAGGGCTACAAGTTTTGTGCCCATGACCCTCGCATATTCTTTAGTATTCACTATCAAAAGATTGTTCGAATCCATATTAGAGAAATCGAATATTTCTGAAAGGGGTACCCCTTTGGTGAATTGGAGATTTCACTAATTTCTCCGAAATGTATTACCCTCGTGTTCAACTCGTTCGATATTTTTTCCCAAGATATCTCACGGGTGAATGAATATATTGGAGTCGAAACGGAGCCTTAATTCAACATTTCAAAAATAAATCCCCTTTTTGATGGCAATTTTCGCAAGTTCTTTCCTTATATTCGTACATCTCTCAGTATTTTGACTGTATCACCCTATACACACCTCGGATTTGCACGAAAGTTTATACATAGAACCCTAAGACATGGGGCTACAAGTTTTGTGCCCATGACCCTCGCATATTCTTTAGTATTCACTATCAGAAGATTGCTCGAATCCATATTAGAGAAATCGAATATTTCTGAAAGGGGTACCCCTTTGGTGAATTGGAGATTTCACTAATTTCTCCGAAATGTATTACCATCGTGTTCAACTCGTTCGATATTTTTTCCCAAGATATCTCACGGGTGAATGAATATATTGGAGTCGAAACGGAGCCTTAATTCAACATTTCAAAAATAAATCCCCTTTTTGATGGCAATTTTCGCAAGTTCTTTCCTTATATTCGTACATCTCTCAGGATTTTGACTGTATCACCCTATACACATCTCGGATTTGCACGAAAGTTTATACATAGAACCCTAAGACATGGGGCTACAAGTTTTGTGCCCATGACCCTCGCATATTCTTTAGTATTCACTATCAAAAGATTGCTCGAATCCATATTAGAGAAATCGAATATTTCTGAAAGGGGTACCCCTTTGGTGAATTGGAGATTTCACTAATTTCTCCGAAATGTATTACCCTCGTGTTCAACTCGTTCGATATTTTTTCCCAAGATATCTCACGGGTGAATGAATATATTGGAGTCGAAACGGAGCCTTAATTCAACATTTCAAAAATAAATCCCCTTTTTGATGGCAATTTTCGCAAGTTCTTTCCTTATATTCGTACATCTCTCAGTATTTTGAATGTATCACCCTATACACACCTCGGATTTGCACGAAAGTTTATACATAGAACCCTAAGACATGGGGCTACAAGTTTTGTGCCCATGACCCTCGCATATTCTTTAGTATTCACTATCAAAAGATTGCTCGAATCCATATTAGAGAAATCGAATATTTCTGAAAGGGGTACCCCTTTGGTGAATTGGAGATTTCACTAATTTCTCCGAAATGTATTACCCTCGTGTTCAACTCGTTCGATATTTTTCCCCAAGAGATCTCACGGGTAAATGAATATATTGGAGTCGAAACGGAGCCTTAATTCAACATTTCAAAAATAAATCCCCTTTTTGAGGGCAATTTTCGCAAGTTTTCTCCTTATATTCGTACATCTCTCAGTATTTTGACGGTATCACCCTATACACACCTCGGATAAGGACGAAAGTTTATACATAGAACCCTAAGACATAGGGCTACAAGTTTTGTGCCCATGACCCTCGCATATTCTTTAGTATTCACTATCAAAAGATTGTTCGAATCCATATTAGAGAAATCGAATATTTCTGAAAGGGGTACCCCTTTGGTGAATTGGAGATTTCACTAATTTCTCCGAAATGTATTACCCTCGTGTTCAACTCGTTCGATATTTTTTCCCAAGATATCTCACGGGTGAATGAATATATTGGAGTCGAAACGGAGCCTTAATTCAACATTTCAAAAATAAATCCCCTTTTTGATGGCAATTTTCGCAAGTTCTTTCCTTATATTCGTACATCTCTCAGTATTTTGACTGTATCACCCTATACACACCTCGGATTTGTACGAAAGTTTATACATAGAACCCTAAGACATGGGGCTACAAGTTTTGTGCCCATGACCCTCGCATATTCTTTAGTATTCACTATCAGAAGATTGCTCGAATCCATATTAGAGAAATCGAATATTTCTGAATGGGGTACCCCTTTGGTGAATTGGAGATTTCACTAATTTCTCCGAAATGTATTACCCTCGTGTTCAACTCGTTCGATATTTTTTCCCAAGATATCTCACGGGTGAATGAATATATTGGAGTCGAAACGGAGCCTTAATTCAACATTTCAAAAATAAATCCCCTTTTTGATGGCAATTTTCGCAAGCTCTTTCCTTATATTCGTACATCTCTCAGTATTTTGACTGTATCACCCTATACACACCTCGGATTTGCACGAAAGTTTATACATAGAACCCTAAGACATGGGGCTACAAGTTTTGTGCCCATGACCCTCGCATATTCTTTAGTATTCACTATCAAAAGATTGCTCGAATCCATATTAGAGAAATCGAATATTTCTGAAAGGGGTACCCCTTTGGTGAATTGGAGATTTCACTAATTTCTCCGAAATGTATTACCCTCGTGTTCAACTCGTTCGATATTTTTCCCCAAGAGATCTCACGGGTAAATGAATATATTGGAGTCGAAACGGAGCCTTAATTCAACATTTCAAAAATAAATCCCCTTTTTGATGGCAATTTTCGCAAGTTTTCTCCTTATATTCGTACATCTCTCAGTATTTTGACGGTATCACCCTATACACACCTCGGATAAGCACGAAAGTTTATACATAGAACCCTAAGACATAGGGCTACAAGTTTTGTGCCCATGACCCTCGCATATTCTTTAGTATTCACTATCAAAAGATTGTTCGAATCCATATTAGAGAAATCGAATATTTCTGAAAGGGGTACCCCTTTGGTGAATTGGAGATTTCACTAATTTCTCCGAAATGTATTACCCTCGTGTTCAACTCGTTCGATATTTTTTCCCAAGATATCTCACGGGTGAATGAATATATTGGAGTCGAAACGGAGCCTTAATTCAACATTTCAAAAATAAATCCCCTTTTTGATGGCAATTTTCGCAAGTTCTTTCCTTATATTCGTACATCTCTCAGTATTTTGACTGTATCACCCTATACACACCTCGGATTTGCACGAAAGTTTATACATAGAACCCTAAGACATGGGGCTACAAGTTTTGTGCCCATGACCCTCGCATATTCTTTAGTATTCACTATCAGAAGATTGCTCGAATCCATATTAGAGAAATCGAATATTTCTGAAAGGGGTACCCCTTTGGTGAATTGGAGATTTCACTAATTTCTCCGAAATGTATTACCCTCGTGTTCAACTCGTTCGATATTTTTTCCCAAGATATCTCACGGGTGAATGAATATATTGGAGTCGAAACGGAGCCTTAATTCAACATTTCAAAAATAAATCCCCTTTTTGATGGCAATTTTCGCAAGTTCTTTCCTTATATTCGTACATCTCTCAGTATTTAGACTGTATCACCCTATACACACCTCGGATTTGCACGAAAGTTTATACATAGAACCCTAAGACATGGGGCTACAAGTTTTGTGCCCATGACCCTCGCATATTCTTTAGTATTCACTATCAGAAGATTGCTCGAATCCATATTAGAGAAATCGAATATTTCTGAAAGGGGTACCCCTTTGGTGAATTGGAGATTTCACTAATTTCTCCGAAATGTATTACCCTCGTGTTCAACTCGTTCGATATTTTTTCCCAAGATATCTCACGGGTGAATGAATATATTGGAGTCGAAACGGAGCCTTAACTCAACATTTCAAAAATAAATCCCCTTTTTGATGGCAATTTTCGCAAGTTCTTTCCTTATATTCGTACATCTCTCAGTATTTTGACTGTATCACCCTATACACACCTCGGATTTGCACGAAAGTTTATACATAGAACCCTAAGACATGGGGCTACAAGTTTTGTGCCCATGACCCTC
Organism: Humulus lupulus; assembly: GCF_963169125.1. Taxonomy (NCBI): domain Eukaryota; kingdom Viridiplantae; phylum Streptophyta; class Magnoliopsida; order Rosales; family Cannabaceae; genus Humulus; species Humulus lupulus. Next base: position 251,175,483 of record NC_084796.1, read on the forward strand.
GCATATTCTTTAGTATTCACTATCAAAAGATTGCTCGAATCCATATTAGAGAAATCGAATATTTCTGAAAAGGGTACCCCTTTGGTGAATTGGAGATTTCACTAATTTCTCCGAAATGTAATACCCTCGTGTTCAACTCGTTCGATATTTTTTCCCAAGATATCTCACGGGTGAATGAATATATTGGAGTCGAAACGGAGCCTTAATTCAACATTTCAAAAATAAATCCCCTTTTTGATGGCAATTTTCGCAAGCTCTTTCCTTATATTCGTACATCTCTCAGTATTTTGACTGTATCACCCTATACACACCTCGGATTTGTACGAAAGTTTATACATAGAACCCTAAGACATGGGGCTACAAGTTTTGTGCCCATGACCCTCGCATATTCTTTAGTATTCACTATCAGAAGATTGCTCGAATCCATATTAGAGAAATCGAATATTTCTGAAAGGGGTACCCCTTTGGTGAATTGGAGATTTCACTAATTTCTCCGAAATGTATTACCCTCGTGTTCAACTCGTTCGATATTTTTTCCCAAGATATCTCACGGGTGAATGAATATATTGGAGTCGAAACGGAGCCTTAATTCAACATTTCAAAAATAAATCCCCTTTTTGATGGCAATTTTCGCAAGCTCTTTCCTTATATTCGTACATCTCTCAGTATTTTGACTGTATCACCCTATACACACCTCGGATTTGTACGAAAGTTTATACATAGAACCCTAAGACATGGGGCTACAAGTTTTGTGCCCATGACCCTCGCATATTCTTTAGTATTCACTATCAGAAGATTGCTCGAATCCATATTAGAGAAATCGAATATTTCTGAAAGGGGTACCCCTTTGGTGAATTGGAGATTTCACTAATTTCTCCGAAATGTATTACCCTCGTGTTCAACTCGTTCGATATTTTTTCCCAAGATATCTCACGGGTGAATGAATATATTGGAGTCGAAACGGAGCCTTAATTCAACATTTCAAAAATAAATCCCCTTTTTGATGGCAATTTTCGCAAGTTCTTTCCTTATATTCGTACATCTCTCAGGATTTTGACTGTATCACCCTATACACACCTCGGATTTGCACGAAAGTTTATACATAGAACCCTAAGACATGGGGCTACAAGTTTTGTGCCCATGACCCTCGCATATTCTTTAGTATTCACTATCAAAAGATTGCTCGAATCGATATTAGAGAAATCGAATATTTCTGAAAGGGGTACCCCTTTGGTGAATTGGAGATTTCACTAATTTCTCCGAAATGTATTACCCTCGTGTTCAACTCGTTCGATATTTTTTCCCAAGATATCTCACGGGTGAATGAATATATTGGAGTCGAAACGGAGCCTTAATTCAACATTTCAAAAATAAATCCCCTTTTTGAGGGCAATTTTCGCAAGTTTTCTCCTTATATTCGTACATCTCTCAGTATTTTGACGGTATCACCCTATACACACCTCGGATAAGCACGAAAGTTTATACATAGTACCCTAAGACATAGGGATACAAGTTTTGTGCCCATGACCCTCGCATATTCTTTAGTATTCACTATCAAAAGATTGCTCGAATCCTTATTAGAGAAATCGAATATTTCTGAAAGGGGTACCCCTTTGGTGAATTGGAGATTTCACTAATTTCTCCGAAATGTATTACCCTCGTGTTCAACTCGTTCGATATTTTTTCCCAAGATATCTCACGGGTGAATGAATATATTGGAGTCGAAACGGAGCCTTAATTCAACATTTCAAAAATAAATCCCCTTTTTGATGGCAATTTTCGCAAGTTCTTTCCTTATATTCGTACATCTCTCAGGATTTTGACTGTATCACCCTATACACACCTCGGATTTGCACTAAAGTTTATACATAGAACCCTAAGACATGGGGCTACAAGTTTTGTGCCCATGACCCTCGCATATTCTTTAGCATTCACTATCAGAAGATTGCTCGAATCCATATTAGAGAAATCGAATATTTCTGAAAGGGGTACCCCTTTGGTGAATTGGAGATTTCACTAATTTCTCCGAAATGTATTACCCTCGTGTTCAACTCGTTCGATATTTTTTCCCAAGATATCTCACGGGTGAATGAATATATTGGAGTCGAAACGGAGCCTTAATTCAACATTTCAAAAATAAATCCCCTTTTTGATGGCAATTTTCGCAAGTTTTCTCCTTATATTCGTACATCTCTCAGTATTTTGACGGTATCACCCTATACACACCTCGGATAAGCACGAAAGTTTATACATAGAACCCTAAGACATAGGGCTACAAGTTTTGTGCCCATGACCCTCGCATATTCTTTAGTATTCACTATCAAAAGATTGTTCGAATCCATATTAGAGAAATCGAATATTTCTGAAAGGGGTACCCCTTTGGTGAATTGGAGATTTCACTAATTTCTCCGAAATGTATTACCCTCGTGTTCAACTCGTTCGATATTTTTTCCCAAGATATCTCACGGGTGAATGAATATATTGGAGTCGAAACGGAGCCTTAATTCAACATTTCAAAAATAAATCCCCTTTTTGATGGCAATTTTCGCAAGTTCTTTCCTTATATTCGTACATCTCTCAGTATTTTGACTGTATCACCCTATACACACCTCGGATTTGCACGAAAGTTTATACATAGAACCCTAAGACATGGGGCTACAAGTTTTGTGCCCATGACCCTCGCATATTCTTTAGTATTCACTATCAGAAGATTGCTCGAATCCATATTAGAGAAATCGAATATTTCTGAAAGGGGTACCCCTTTGGTGAATTGGAGATTTCACTAATTTCTCCGAAATGTATTACCATCGTGTTCAACTCGTTCGATATTTTTTCCCAAGATATCTCACGGGTGAATGAATATATTGGAGTCGAAACGGAGCCTTAATTCAACATTTCAAAAATAAATCCCCTTTTTGATGGCAATTTTCGCAAGTTCTTTCCTTATATTCGTACATCTCTCAGGATTTTGACTGTATCACCCTATACACATCTCGGATTTGCACGAAAGTTTATACATAGAACCCTAAGACATGGGGCTACAAGTTTTGTGCCCATGACCCTCGCATATTCTTTAGTATTCACTATCAAAAGATTGCTCGAATCCATATTAGAGAAATCGAATATTTCTGAAAGGGGTACCCCTTTGGTGAATTGGAGATTTCACTAATTTCTCCGAAATGTATTACCCTCGTGTTCAACTCGTTCGATATTTTTTCCCAAGATATCTCACGGGTGAATGAATATATTGGAGTCGAAACGGAGCCTTAATTCAACATTTCAAAAATAAATCCCCTTTTTGATGGCAATTTTCGCAAGTTCTTTCCTTATATTCGTACATCTCTCAGTATTTTGAATGTATCACCCTATACACACCTCGGATTTGCACGAAAGTTTATACATAGAACCCTAAGACATGGGGCTACAAGTTTTGTGCCCATGACCCTCGCATATTCTTTAGTATTCACTATCAAAAGATTGCTCGAATCCATATTAGAGAAATCGAATATTTCTGAAAGGGGTACCCCTTTGGTGAATTGGAGATTTCACTAATTTCTCCGAAATGTATTACCCTCGTGTTCAACTCGTTCGATATTTTTCCCCAAGAGATCTCACGGGTAAATGAATATATTGGAGTCGAAACGGAGCCTTAATTCAACATTTCAAAAATAAATCCCCTTTTTGAGGGCAATTTTCGCAAGTTTTCTCCTTATATTCGTACATCTCTCAGTATTTTGACGGTATCACCCTATACACACCTCGGATAAGGACGAAAGTTTATACATAGAACCCTAAGACATAGGGCTACAAGTTTTGTGCCCATGACCCTCGCATATTCTTTAGTATTCACTATCAAAAGATTGTTCGAATCCATATTAGAGAAATCGAATATTTCTGAAAGGGGTACCCCTTTGGTGAATTGGAGATTTCACTAATTTCTCCGAAATGTATTACCCTCGTGTTCAACTCGTTCGATATTTTTTCCCAAGATATCTCACGGGTGAATGAATATATTGGAGTCGAAACGGAGCCTTAATTCAACATTTCAAAAATAAATCCCCTTTTTGATGGCAATTTTCGCAAGTTCTTTCCTTATATTCGTACATCTCTTAGTATTTAGACTGTATCACCCTATACACACCTCGGATTTGCACGAAAGTTTATACATAGAACCCTAAGACATGGGGCTACAAGTTTTGTGCCCATGACCCTCGCATATTCTTTAGTATTCACTATCAGAAGATTGCTCGAATCCATATTAGAGAAATCGAATATTTCTGAAAGGGGTACCCCTTTGGTGAATTGGAGATTTCACTAATTTCTCCGAAATGTATTACCCTCGTGTTCAACTCGTTCGATATTTTTTCCCAAGATATCTCACGGGTGAATGAATATATTGGAGTCGAAACGGAGCCTTAATTCAACATTTCAAAAATAAATCCCCTTTTTGAGGGCAATTTTCGCAAGTTCTTTCCTTATATTCGTACATCTCTCAGGATTTTGACTGTATCACCCTATACACACCTCGGATTTGCACGAAAGTTTATACATAGAACCCTAAGACATGGGGCTACAAGTTTTGTGCCCATGACCCTCGCATATTCTTTAGTATTCACTATCAAAAGATTGCTCGAATCGATATTAGAGAAATCGAATATTTCTGAAAGGGGTACCCCTTTGGTGAATTGGAGATTTCACTAATTTCTCCGAAATGTATTACCCTCGTGTTCAACTCGTTCGATATTTTTTCCCAAGATATCTCACGGGTGAATGAATATATTGGAGTCGAAACGGAGCCTTAATTCAACATTTCAAAAATAAATCCCCTTTTTGAGGGCAATTTTCGCAAGTTTTCTCCTTATATTCGTACATCTCTCAGTATTTTGACGGTATCACCCTATACACACCTCGGATAAGCACGAAAGTTTATACATAGTACCCTAAGACATAGGGATACAAGTTTTGTGCCCATGACCCTCGCATATTCTTTAGTATTCACTATCAAAAGATTGCTCGAATCCTTATTAGAGAAATCGAATATTTCTGAAAGGGGTACCCCTTTGGTGAATTGGAGATTTCACTAATTTCTCCGAAATGTATTACCCTCGTGTTCAACTCGTTCGATATTTTTTCCCAAGATATCTCACGGGTGAATGAATATATTGGAGTCGAAACGGAGCCTTAATTCAACATTTCAAAAATAAATCCCCTTTTTGATGGCAATTTTCGCAAGTTCTTTCCTTATATTCGTACATCTCTCAGTATTTTGACTGTATCACCCTATACACACCTCGGATTTGCACTAAAGTTTATACATAGAACCCTAAGACATGGGGCTACAAGTTTTGTGCCCATGACCCTCGCATATTCTTTAGCATTCACTATCAGAAGATTGCTCGAATCCATATTAGAGAAATCGAATATTTCTGAAAGGGGTACCCCTTTGGTGAATTGGAGATTTCACTAATTTCTCCGAAATGTATTACCCTCGTGTTCAACTCGTTCGATATTTTTTCCCAAGATATCTCACGGGTGAATGAATATATTGGAGTCGAAACGGAGCCTTAATTCAACATTTCAAAAATAAATCCCCTTTTTGATGGCAATTTTCGCAAGTTTTCTCCTTATATTCGTACATCTCTCAGTATTTTGACGGTATCACCCTATACACACCTCGGATAAGCACGAAAGTTTATACATAGAACCCTAAGACATAGGGCTACAAGTTTTGTGCCCATGACCCTCGCATATTCTTTAGTATTCACTATCAAAAGATTGTTCGAATCCATATTAGAGAAATCGAATATTTCTGAAAGGGGTACCCCTTTGGTGAATTGGAGATTTCACTAATTTCTCCGAAATGTATTACCCTCGTGTTCAACTCGTTCGATATTTTTTCCCAAGATATCTCACGGGTGAATGAATATATTGGAGTCGAAACGGAGCCTTAATTCAACATTTCAAAAATAAATCCCCTTTTTGATGGCAATTTTCGCAAGTTCTTTCCTTATATTCGTACATCTCTCAGGATTTTGACTGTATCACCCTATACACACCTCGGATTTGCACGAAAGTTTATACATAGAACCCTAAGACATGGGGCTACAAGTTTTGTGCCCATGACCCTCGCATATTCTTTAGTATTCACTATCAGAAGATTGCTCGAATCCATATTAGAGAAATCGAATATTTCTGAAAGGGGTACCCCTTTGGTGAATTGGAGATTTCACTAATTTCTCCGAAATGTATTACCCTCGTGTTCAACTCGTTCGATATTTTTTCCCAAGATATCTCACGGGTGAATGAATATATTGGAGTCGAAACGGAGCCTTAATTCAACATTTCAAAAATAAATCCCCTTTTTGAGGGCAATTTTCGCAAGTTTTCTCCTTATATTCGTACATCTCTCAGTATTTTGACGGTATCACCCTATACACACCTCGGATAAGCACGAAAGTTTATACATAGTACCCTAAGACATAGGGATACAAGTTTTGTGCCCATGACCCTCGCATATTCTTTAGTATTCACTATCAAAAGATTGCTCGAATCCTTATTAGAGAAATCGAATATTTCTGAAAGGGGTACCCCTTTGGTGAATTGGAGATTTCACTAATTTCTCCGAAATGTATTACCCTCGTGTTCAACTCGTTCGATATTTTTTCCCAAGATATCTCACGGGTGAATGAATATATTGGAGTCGAAACGGAGCCTTAATTCAACATTTCAAAAATAAATCCCCTTTTTGATGGCAATTTTCGCAAGTTCTTTCCTTATATTCGTACATCTCTCAGTATTTTGACTGTATCACCCTATACACACCTCGGATTTGCACTAAAGTTTATACATAGAACCCTAAGACATGGGGCTACAAGTTTTGTGCCCATGACCCTCGCATATTCTTTAGCATTCACTATCAGAAGATTGCTCGAATCCATATTAGAGAAATCGAATATTTCTGAAAGGGGTACCCCTTTGGTGAATTGGAGATTTCACTAATTTCTCCGAAATGTATTACCCTCGTGTTCAACTCGTTCGATATTTTTTCCCAAGATATCTCACGGGTGAATGAATATATTGGAGTCGAAACGGAGCCTTAATTCAACATTTCAAAAATAAATCCCCTTTTTGATGGCAATTTTCGCAAGTTCTTTCCTTATATTCGTACATCTCTCAGTATTTTGACTGTATCACCCTATACACACCTCGGATTTGCACGAAAGTTTATACATAGAACCCTAAGACATGGGGCTACAAGTTTTGTGCCCATGACCCTCGCATATTCTTTAGTATTCACTATCAAAAGATTGCTCGAATCCATATTAGAGAAATCGAATATTTCTGAAAGTGGTACCCCTTTGGTGAATTGGAGATTTCACTAATTTCTCCGAAATGTATTACCCTCGTGTTCAACTCGTTCGATATTTTTCCCCAAGAGATCTCACGGGTAAATGAATATATTGGAGTCGAAACGGAGCCTTAATTCAACATTTCAACCAAAAATCCCCGTTTTGATGGCAATTTTCGCAAGTTTTTTCCTTATATTCGTTCATCTCTCAGTATTTTGACTGTATCACCCTATACACACCACGGATTTGCACGAAAGTTTATACATAGAACCCTAAGACATAGGCCTACAAGTTTTGTGCCCATGACCCTCGCATATTCTTTAGTATTCACTATCAAAAGGTTGCTCGAATCCATATTAGAGCAATCGAATATTTCTGAAAGGGGTACCCCTTTGGTGAATTGGAGATTTCACTAATTTCTCCGAAATGTATTACCCTCGTGTTCAACTCGTTCGATATTTTTCCCCAAGATATCTCACGGGTAAATGAATATATTGGAGTCGAAACGGAGCCTTAATTCAACATTTCAAAAATAAATCCCCTTTTTTATGGCAATTTTCCTTATATTCGTACATCTCTCAGTATTTTGACTGTGTCACCCTATACACACCTCAGATTAGCACGAAAGTTTATACATAGAACCCTAAGACATAGGGCTACAAGTTTTGTGCCCATGACCCTCTCATATTCTTTAGTATTCACTATCAAAACATTGCTCGAGTCCATATTAGAGAAATCGAATATTTCTGAAAGGGGTACCCCTTTGGTGAATTGGAGATTTCACTAATTTCTCCGAAATGTATTACCCTCGTGTTCAACTCGTTCGATATTTTTTCCCAAGATATCTCACGGGTGAATGAATATATTGGAGTCGAAACGGAGCCTTAATTCAACATTTCAAAAATAAATCCCCTTTTTGATGGCAATTTTCGCAAGTTCTTTCCTTATATTCGTACATCTCTCAGTATTTTGACTGTATCACCCTATACACACCTCGGATTTGCACGAAAGTTTATACATAGAACCCTAAGACATGGGGCTACAAGTTTTGTGCCCATGACCCTCGCATATTCTTTAGTATTCACTATCAGAAGATTGCTCGAATCCATATTAGAGAAATCGAATATTTCTGAAAGGGGTACCCCTTTGGTGAATTGGAGATTTCACTAATTTCTCCGAAATGTATTACCCTCGTGTTCAACTCGTTCGATATTTTTTCCCAAGATATCTCACGGGTGAATGAATATATTGGAGTCGAAACGGAGCCTTAATTCAACATTTCAAAAATAAATCCCCTTTTTGATGGCAATTTTCGCAAGTTCTTTCCTTATATTCGTACATCTCTCAGGATTTTGACTGTATCACCCTATACACACCTCGGATTTGCACGAAAGTTTATACATAGAACCCTAAGACATGGGGCTACAAGTTTTGTGCCCATGACCCTCGCATATTCTTTAGTATTCACTATCAAAAGATTGCTCGAATCGATATTAGAGAAATCGAATATTTCTGAAAGGGGTACCCCTTTGGTGAATTGGAGATTTCACTAATTTCTCCGAAATGTATTACCCTCGTGTTCAACTCGTTCGATATTTTTTCCCAAGATATCTCACGGGTGAATGAATATATTGGAGTCGAAACGGAGCCTTAATTCAACATTTCAAAAATAAATCCCCTTTTTGATGGCAATTTTCGCAAGTTCTTTCCTTATATTCGTACATCTCTCAGTATTTTGAATGTATCACCCTATACACACCTCGGATTTGCACGAAAGTTTATACATAGAACCCTAAGACATGGGGCTACAAGTTTTGTGCCCATGACCCTCGCATATTCTTTAGTATTCACTATCAAAAGATTGCTCGAATCCATATTAGAGAAATCGAATATTTCTGAAAGGGGTACCCCTTTGGTGAATTGGAGATTTCACTAATTTCTCCGAAATGTATTACCCTCGTGTTCAACTCGTTCGATATTTTTCCCCAAGAGATCTCACGGGTAAATGAATATATTGGTTTTTAAACGGAGCCTTAATTCAACATTTCAAAAATAAATCCCCTTTTTGAGGGCAATTTTCGCAAGTTTTCTCCTTATATTCGTACATCTCTCAGTATTTTGACGGTATCACCCTATACACACCTCGGATAAGCACGAAAGTTTATACATAGTACCCTAAGACATAGGGATACAAGTTTTGTGCCCATGACCCTCGCATATTCTTTAGTATTCACTATCAAAAGATTGCTCGAATCCTTATTAGAGAAATCGAATATTTCTGAAAGGGGTACCCCTTTGGTGAATTGGAGATTTCACTAATTTCTCCGAAATGTATTACCCTCGTGTTCAACTCGTTCGATATTTTTTCCCAAGATATCTCACGGGTGAATGAATATATTGGAGTCGAAACGGAGCCTTAATTCAACATTTCAAAAATAAATCCCCTTTTTGATGGCAATTTTCGCAAGTTCTTTCCTTATATTCGTACATCTCTCAGTATTTTGTCTGTATCACCCTATACACACCTCGGATTTGCACTAAAGTTTATACATAGAACCCTAAGACATGGGGCTACAAGTTTTGTGCCCATGACCCTCGCATATTCTTTAGCATTCACTATCAGAAGATTGCTCGAATCCATATTAGAGAAATCGAATATTTCTGAAAGGGGTACCCCTTTGGTGAATTGGAGATTTCACTAATTTCTCCGAAATGTATTACCCTCGTGTTCAACTCGTTCGATATTTTTTCCCAAGATATCTCACGGGTGAATGAATATATTGGAGTCGAAACGGAGCCTTAATTCAACATTTCAAAAATAAATCCCCTTTTTGATGGCAATTTTCGCAAGTTCTTTCCTTATATTCGTACATCTCTCAGTATTTTGAATGTATCACCCTATACACACCTCGGATTTGCACGAAAGTTTATACATAGAACCCTAAGACATGGGGCTACAAGTTTTGTGCCCATGACCCTCGCATATTCTTTAGTATTCACTATCAAAAGATTGCTCGAATCCATATTAGAGAAATCGAATATTTCTGAAAGGGGTACCCCTTTGGTGAATTGGAGATTTCACTAATTTCTCCGAAATGTATTACCCTCGTGTTCAACTCGTTCGATATTTTTCCCCAAGAGATCTCACGGGTAAATGAATATATTGGTTTTTAAACGGAGCCTTAATTCAACATTTCAAAAATAAATCCCCTTTTTGAGGGCAATTTTCGCAAGTTTTCTCCTTATATTCGTACATCTCTCAGTATTTTGACGGTATCACCCTATACACACCTCGGATAAGGACGAAAGTTTATACATAGAACCCTAAGACATAGGGCTACAAGTTTTGTGCCCATGACCCTCGCATATTCTTTAGGATTCACTATCAAAAGATTGTTCGAATCCATATTAGAGAAATCGAATATTTCTGAAAGGGGTACCCCTTTGGTGAATTGGAGATTTCACTAATTTCTCCGAAATGTATTACCCTCGTGTTCAACTCGTTCGATATTTTTTCCCAAGATATCTCACGGGTGAATGAATATATTGGAGTCGAAACGGAGCCTTAATTCAACATTTCAAAAATAAATCCCCTTTTTGATGGCAATTTTCGCAAGTTCTTTCCTTATATTCGTACATCTCTTAGTATTTAGACTGTATCACCCTATACACACCTCGGATTTGCACGAAAGTTTATACATAGAACCCTAAGACATGGGGCTACAAGTTTTGTGCCCATGACCCTCGCATATTCTTTAGTATTCACTATCAGAAGATTGCTCGAATCCATATTAGAGAAATCGAATATTTCTGAAAGGGGTACCCCTTTGGTGAATTGGAGATTTCACTAATTTCTCAGAAATGTATTACCCTCGTGTTCAACTCGTTCGATATTTTTTCCCAAGATATCTCACGGGTGAATGAATATATTGGAGTCGAAACGGAGCCTTAATTCAACATTTCAAAAATAAATCCCCTTTTTGAGGGCAATTTTCGCAAGTTTTCTCCTTATATTCGTACATCTCTCAGTATTTTGACGGTATCACCCTATACACACCTCGGATAAGCACGAAAGTTTATACATAGAACCCTAAGACATAGGGCTACAAGTTTTGTGCCCATGACCCTCGCATATTCTTTAGTATTCACTATCAAAAGATTGCTCGAATCCATATTAGAGAAATCGAATATTTCTGAAAGGGGTACCCCTTTGGTGAATTGGAGATTTCACTAATTTCTCCGAAATGTATTACCCTCGTGTTCAACTCGTTCGATATTTTTTCCCAAGATATCTCACGGGTGAATGAATATATTGGAGTCGAAACGGAGCCTTAATTCAACATTTCAAAAATAAATCCCCTTTTTGATGGCAATTTTCGCAAGTTCTTTCCTTATATTCGTACATCTCTCAGTATTTTGACTGTATCACCCTATACACACCTCGGATTTGCACGAAAGTTTATACATAGAACCCTAAGACATGGGGCTACAAGTTTTGTGCCCATGACCCTCGCATATTCTTTAGTATTCACTATCAGAAGATTGCTCGAATCCATATTAGAGAAATCGAATATTTCTGAAAGGGGTACCCCTTTGGTGAATTGGAGATTTCACTAATTTCTCCGAAATGTATTACCCTCGTGTTCAACTCGTTCGATATTTTTTCCCAAGATATCTCACGGGTGAATGAATATATTGGAGTCGAAACGGAGCCTTAATTCAACATTTCAAAAATAAATCCCCTTTTTGATGGCAATTTTCGCAAGTTCTTTCCTTATATTCGTACATCTCTCAGGATTTTGACTGTATCACCCTATACACACCTCGGATTTGCACGAAAGTTTATACATAGAACCCTAAGACATGGGGCTACAAGTTTTGTGCCCATGACCCTCGCATATTCTTTAGTATTCACTATCAAAAGATTGCTCGAATCGATATTAGAGAAATCGAATATTTCTGAAAGGGGTACCCCTTTGGTGAATTGGAGATTTCACTAATTTCTCCGAAATGTATTACCCTCGTGTTCAACTCGTTCGATATTTTTTCCCAAGATATCTCACGGGTGAATGAATATATTGGAGTCGAAACGGAGCCTTAATTCAACATTTCAAAAATAAATCCCCTTTTTGAGGGCAATTTTCGCAAGTTTTCTCCTTATATTCGTACATCTCTCAGTATTTTGACGGTATCACCCTATACACACCTCGGATAAGCACGAAAGTTTATACATAGTACCCTAAGACATAGGGATACAAGTTTTGTGCCCATGACCCTCGCATATTCTTTAGTATTCACTATCAAAAGATTGCTCGAATCCTTATTAGAGAAATCGAATATTTCTGAAAGGGGTACCCCTTTGGTGAATTGGAGATTTCACTAATTTCTCCGAAATGTATTACCCTCGTGTTCAACTCGTTCGATATTTTTTCCCAAGATATCTCACGGGTGAATGAATATATTGGAGTCGAAACGGAGCCTTAATTCAACATTTCAAAAATAAATCCCCTTTTTGATGGCAATTTTCGCAAGTTCTTTCCTTATATTCGTACATCTCTCAGTATTTTGACTGTATCACCCTATACACACCTCGGATTTGCACTAAAGTTTATACATAGAACCCTAAGACATGGGGCTACAAGTTTTGTGCCCATGACCCTCGCATATTCTTTAGCATTCACTATCAGAAGATTGCTCGAATCCATATTAGAGAAATCGAATATTTCTGAAAGGGGTACCCCTTTGGTGAATTGGAGATTTCACTAATTTCTCCGAAATGTATTACCCTCGTGTTCAACTCGTTCGATATTTTTTCCCAAGATATCTCACGGGTGAATGAATATATTGGAGTCGAAACGGAGCCTTAATTCAACATTTCAAAAATAAATCCCCTTTTTGATGGCAATTTTCGCAAGTTCTTTCCTTATATTCGTACATCTCTCAGTATTTTGACTGTATCACCCTATACACACCTCGGATTTGCACGAAAGTTTATACATAGAACCCTAAGACATGGGGCTACAAGTTTTGTGCCCATGACCCTCGCATATTCTTTAGTATTCACTATCAAAAGATTGCTCGAATCCATATTAGAGAAATCGAATATTTCTGAAAGTGGTACCCCTTTGGTGAATTGGAGATTTCACTAATTTCTCCGAAATGTATTACCCTCGTGTTCAACTCGTTCGATATTTTTCCCCAAGAGATCTCACGGGTAAATGAATATATTGGAGTCGAAACGGAGCCTTAATTCAACATTTCAACCAAAAATCCCCGTTTTGATGGCAATTTTCGCAAGTTTTTTCCTTATATTCGTTCATCTCTCAGTATTTTGACTGTATCACCCTATACACACCACGGATTTGCACGAAAGTTTATACATAGAACCCTAAGGCATAGGCCTACAAGTTTTGTGCCCATGACCCTCGCATATTCTTTAGTATTCACTATCAAAAGGTTGCTCGAATCCATATTAGAGCAATCGAATATTTCTGAAAGGGGTACCCCTTTGGTGAATTGGAGATTTCACTAATTTCTCCGAAATGTATTACCCTCGTGTTCAACTCGTTCGATATTTTTCCCCAAGATATCTCACGGGTAAATGAATATATTGGAGTCGAAACGGAGCCTTAATTCAACATTTCAAAAATAAATCCCCTTTTTTATGGCAATTTTCCTTATATTCGTACATCTCTCAGTATTTTGACTGTGTCACCCTATACACACCTCAGATTAGCACGAAAGTTTATACATAGAACCCTAAGACATAGGGCTACAAGTTTTGTGCCCATGACCCTCTCATATTCTTTAGTATTCACTATCAAAACATTGCTCGAGTCCATATTAGAGAAATCGAATATTTCTGAAAGGGGTACCCCTTTGGTGAATTGGAGATTTCACTAATTTCTCCGAAATGTATTACCCTCGTGTTCAACTCGTTCGATATTTTTTCCCAAGATATCTCACGGGTGAATGAATATATTGGAGTCGAAACGGAGCCTTAATTCAACATTTCAAAAATAAATCCCCTTTTTGATGGCAATTTTCGCAAGTTCTTTCCTTATATTCGTACATCTCTCAGTATTTTGACTGTATCACCCTATACACACCTCGGATTTGCACGAAAGTTTATACATAGAACCCTAAGACATGGGGCTACAAGTTTTGTGCCCATGACCCTCGCATATTCTTTAGTATTCACTATCAGAAGATTGCTCGAATCCATATTAGAGAAATCGAATATTTCTGAAAGGGGTACCCCTTTGGTGAATTGGAGATTTCACTAATTTCTCCGAAATGTATTACCCTCGTGTTCAACTCGTTCGATATTTTTTCCCAAGATATCTCACGGGTGAATGAATATATTGGAGTCGAAACGGAGCCTTAATTCAACATTTCAAAAATAAATCCCCTTTTTGATGGCAATTTTCGCAAGTTCTTTCCTTATATTCGTACATCTCTCAGGATTTTGACTGTATCACCCTATACACACCTCGGATTTGCACGAAAGTTTATACATAGAAGCCTAAGACATGGGGCTACAAGTTTTGTGCCCATGACCCTCGCATATTCTTTAGTATTCACTATCAAAAGATTGCTCGAATCGATATTAGAGAAATCGAATATTTCTGAAAGGGGTACCCCTTTGGTGAATTGGAGATTTCACTAATTTCTCCGAAATGTATTACCCTCGTGTTCAACTCGTTCGATATTTTTTCCCAAGATATCTCACGGGTGAATGAATATATTGGAGTCGAAACGGAGCCTTAATTCAACATTTCAAAAATAAATCCCCTTTTTGATGGCAATTTTCGCAAGTTCTTTCCTTATATTCGTACATCTCTCAGTATTTTGAATGTATCACCCTATACACACCTCGGATTTGCACGAAAGTTTATACATAGAACCCTAAGACATGGGGCTACAAGTTTTGTGCCCATGACCCTCGCATATTCTTTAGTATTCACTATCAAAAGATTGCTCGAATCCATATTAGAGAAATCGAATATTTCTGAAAGGGGTACCCCTTTGGTGAATTGGAGATTTCACTAATTTCTCCGAAATGTATTACCCTCGTGTTCAACTCGTTCGATATTTTTCCCCAAGAGATCTCACGGGTAAATGAATATATTGGTTTTTAAACGGAGCCTTAATTCAACATTTCAAAAATAAATCCCCTTTTTGAGGGCAATTTTCGCAAGTTTTCTCCTTATATTCGTACATCTCTCAGTATTTTGACGGTATCACCCTATACACACCTCGGATAAGCACGAAAGTTTATACATAGTACCCTAAGACATAGGGATACAAGTTTTGTGCCCATGACCCTCGCATATTCTTTAGTATTCACTATCAAAAGATTGCTCGAATCCTTATTAGAGAAATCGAATATTTCTGAAAGGGGTACCCCTTTGGTGAATTGGAGATTTCACTAATTTCTCCGAAATGTATTACCCTCGTGTTCAACTCGTTCGATATTTTTTCCCAAGATATCTCACGGGTGAATGAATATATTGGAGTCGAAACGGAGCCTTAATTCAACATTTCAAAAATAAATCCCCTTTTTGATGGCAATTTTCGCAAGTTCTTTCCTTATATTCGTACATCTCTCAGTATTTTGACTGTATCACCCTATACACACCTCGGATTTGCACTAAAGTTTATACATAGAACCCTAAGACATGGGGCTACAAGTTTTGTGCCCATGACCCTCGCATATTCTTTAGCATTCACTATCAGAAGATTGCTCGAATCCATATTAGAGAAATCGAATATTTCTGAAAGGGGTACCCCTTTGGTGAATTGGAGATTTCACTAATTTCTCCGAAATGTATTACCCTCGTGTTCAACTCGTTCGATATTTTTTCCCAAGATATCTCACGGGTGAATGAATATATTGGAGTCGAAACGGAGCCTTAATTCAACATTTCAAAAATAAATCCCCTTTTTGATGGCAATTTTCGCAAGTTCTTTCCTTATATTCGTACATCTCTCAGTATTTTGACTGTATCACCCTATACACACCTCGGATTTGCACGAAAGTTTATACATAGAACCCTAAGACATGGGGCTACAAGTTTTGTGCCCATGACCCTCGCATATTCTTTAGTATTCACTATCAAAAGATTGCTCGAATCCATATTAGAGAAATCGAATATTTCTGAAAGTGGTACCCCTTTGGTGAATTGGAGATTTCACTAATTTCTCCGAAATGTATTACCCTCGTGTTCAACTCGTTCGATATTTTTCCCCAAGAGATCTCACGGGTAAATGAATATATTGGAGTCGAAACGGAGCCTTAATTCAACATTTCAACCAAAAATCCCCGTTTTGATGGCAATTTTCGCAAGTTTTTTCCTTATATTCGTTCATCTCTCAGTATTTTGACTGTATCACCCTATACACACCACGGATTTGCACGAAAGTTTATACATAGAACCCTAAGACATAGGCCTACAAGTTTTGTGCCCATGACCCTCGCATATTCTTTAGTATTCACTATCAAAAGGTTGCTCGAATCCATATTAGAGCAATCGAATATTTCTGAAAGGGGTACCCCTTTGGTGAATTGGAGATTTCACTAATTTCTCCGAAATGTATTACCCTCGTGTTCAACTCGTTCGATATTTTTCCCCAAGATATCTCACGGGTAAATGAATATATTGGAGTCGAAACGGAGCCTTAATTCAACATTTCAAAAATAAATCCCCTTTTTTATGGCAATTTTCCGTATATTCGTACATCTCTCAGTATTTTGACTGTGTCACCCTATACACACCTCAGATTAGCACGAAAGTTTATACATAGAACCCTAAGACATAGGGCTACAAGTTTTGTGCCCATGACCCTCTCATATTCTTTAGTATTCACTATCAAAACATTGCTCGAGTCCATATTAGAGAAATCGAATATTTCTGAAAGGGGTACCCCTTTGGTGAATTGGAGATTTCACTAATTTCTCCGAAATGTATTACCCTCGTGTTCAACTCGTTCGATATTTTTTCCCAAGATATCTCACGGGTGAATGAATATATTGGAGTCGAAACGGAGCCTTAATTCAACATTTCAAAAATAAATCCCCTTTTTGATGGCAATTTTCGCAAGTTCTTTCCTTATATTCGTACATCTCTCAGTATTTTGACTGTATCACCCTATACACACCTCGGATTTGCACGAAAGTTTACACATAGAACCCTAAGACATGGGGCTACAAGTTTTGTGCCCATGACCCTCGCATATTCTTTAGTATTCACTATCAAAACATTGCTCGAATCCATATTAGAGAAATCGAATATTTCTGAAAGGGGTACCCCTTT
This sequence comes from Humulus lupulus, assembly GCF_963169125.1. NCBI lineage: Eukaryota > Viridiplantae > Streptophyta > Magnoliopsida > Rosales > Cannabaceae > Humulus > Humulus lupulus. The sequence continues at coordinate 251,193,148 of NC_084796.1, forward strand.
GGTGAATTGGAGATTTCACTAATTTCTCCGAAATGTATTACCCTCGTGTTCAACTCGTTCGATATTTTTTCCCAAGATATCTCACGGGTGAATGAATATATTGGAGTCGAAACGGAGCCTTAATTCAACATTTCAAAAATAAATCCCCTTTTTGATGGCAATTTTCGCAAGTTCTTTCCTTATATTCGTACATCTCTCAGTATTTTGACTGTATCACCCTATACACACCTCGGATTTGCACGAAAGTTTATACATAGAACCCTAAGACATGGGGCTACAAGTTTTGTGCCCATGACCCTCGCATATTCTTTAGTATTCACTATCAAAAGATTGCTCGAATCCATATTAGAGAAATCGAATATTTCTGAAAGGGGTACCCCTTTGGTGAATTGGAGATTTCACTAATTTCTCCGAAATGTATTACCCTCGTGTTCAACTCGTTCGATATTTTTCCCCAAGAGATCTCACGGGTAAATGAATATATTGGAGTCGAAACGGAGCCTTAATTCAACATTTCAAAAATAAATCCCCTTTTTGATGGCAATTTTCGCAAGTTTTCTCCTTATATTCGTACATCTCTCAGTATTTTGACGGTATCACCCTATACACACCTCGGATAAGCACGAAAGTTTATACATAGAACCCTAAGACATAGGGCTACAAGTTTTGTGCCCATGACCCTCGCATATTCTTTAGTATTCACTATCAAAAGATTGTTCGAATCCATATTAGAGATATCGAATATTTCTGAAAGGGGTACCCCTTTGGTGAATTGGAGATTTCACTAATTTCTCCGAAATGTATTACCCTCGTGTTCAACTCGTTCGATATTTTTTCCCAAGATAACTCACGGGTGAATGAATATATTGGAGTCGAAACGGAGCCTTAATTCAACATTTCAAAAATAAATCCCCTTTTTGAGGGCAATTTTCGCAAGTTTTCTCCTTATATTCGTACATCTCTCAGTATTTTGACGGTATCACCCTATACACACCTCGGATAAGCACGAAAGTTTATACATAGAACCCTAAGACATAGGGCTACAAGTTTTGTGCCCATGACCCTCGCATATTCTTTAGTATTCACTATCAAAAGATTGTTCGAATCCATATTAGAGAAATCGAATATTTCTGAAAGGGGTACCCCTTTGGTGAATTGGAGATTTCACTAATTTCTCCGAAATGTATTACCCTCGTGTTCAACTCGTTCGATATTTTTTCCCAAGATATCTCACGGGTGAATGAATATATTGGAGTCGAAACGGAGCCTTAATTCAACATTTCAAAAATAAATCCCCTTTTTGATGGCAATTTTCGCAAGTTCTTTCCTTATATTCGTACATCTCTCAGTATTTTGAATGTATCACCCTATACACACCTCGGATTTGCACGAAAGTTTATACATAGAACCCTAAGACATGGGGCTACAAGTTTTGTGCCCATGACCCTCGCATATTCTTTAGTATTCACTATCAAAAGATTGCTCGAATCCATATTAGAGAAATCGAATATTTCTGAAAGGGGTACCCCTTTGGTGAATTGGAGATTTCACTAATTTCTCCGAAATGTATTACCCTCGTGTTCAACTCGTTCGATATTTTTTCCCAAGATAACTCACGGGTGAATGAATATATTGGAGTCGAAACGGAGCCTTAATTCAACATTTCAAAAATAAATCCCCTTTTTGAGGGCAATTTTCGCAAGTTTTCTCCTTATATTCGTACATCTCTCAGTATTTTGACGGTATCACCCTATACACACCTCGGATAAGCACGAAAGTTTATACATAGAACCCTAAGACATAGGGCTACAAGTTTTGTGCCCATGACCCTCGCATATTCTTTAGTATTCACTATCAAAAGATTGTTCGAATCCATATTAGAGAAATCGAATATTTCTGAAAGGGGTACCCCTTTGGTGAATTGGAGATTTCACTAATTTCTCCGAAATGTATTACCCTCGTGTTCAACTCGTTCGATATTTTTTCCCAAGATATCTCACGGGTGAATGAATATATTGGAGTCGAAACGGAGCCTTAATTCAACATTTCAAAAATAAATCCCCTTTTTGATGGCAATTTTCGCAAGTTCTTTCCTTATATTCGTACATCTCTCAGTATTTTGACTGTATCACCCTATACACACCTCGGATTTGCACGAAAGTTTATACATAGAACCCTAAGACATGGGGCTACAAGTTTTGTGCCCATGACCCTCGCATATTATTTAGTATTCACTATCAAAAGATTGCTCGAATCCATATTAGAGAAATCGAATATTTCTGAAAGGGGTACCCCTTTGGTGAATTGGAGATTTCACTAATTTCTCCGAAATGTATTACCCTCGTGTTCAACTCGTTCGATATTTTTCCCCAAGAGATCTCACGGGTAAATGAATATATTGGAGTCGAAACGGAGCCTTAATTCAACATTTCAAAAATAAATCCCCTTTTTGATGGCAATTTTCGCAAGTTTTCTCCTTATATTCGTACATCTCTCAGTATTTTGACGGTATCACCCTATACACACCTCGGATAAGCACGAAAGTTTATACATAGAACCCTAAGACATAGGGCTACAAGTTTTGTGCCCATGACCCTCGCATATTCTTTAGTATTCACTATCAAAAGATTGTTCGAATCCATATTAGAGATATCGAATATTTCTGAAAGGGGTACCCCTTTGGTGAATTGGAGATTTCACTAATTTCTCCGAAATGTATTACCCTCGTGTTCAACTCGTTCGATATTTTTTCCCAAGATAACTCACGGGTGAATGAATATATTGGAGTCGAAACGGAGCCTTAATTCAACATTTCAAAAATAAATCCCCTTTTTGAGGGCAATTTTCGCAAGTTTTCTCCTTATATTCGTACATCTCTCAGTATTTTGACGGTATCACCCTATACACACCTCGGATAAGCACGAAAGTTTATACATAGAACCCTAAGACATAGGGCTACAAGTTTTGTGCCCATGACCCTCGCATATTCTTTAGTATTCACTATCAAAAGATTGTTCGAATCCATATTAGAGAAATCGAATATTTCTGAAAGGGGTACCCCTTTGGTGAATTGGAGATTTCACTAATTTCTCCGAAATGTATTACCCTCGTGTTCAACTCGTTCGATATTTTTTCCCAAGATATCTCACGGGTGAATGAATATATTGGAGTCGAAACGGAGCCTTAATTCAACATTTCAAAAATAAATCCCCTTTTTGATGGCAATTTTCGCAAGTTCTTTCCTTATATTCGTACATCTCTCAGTATTTTGAATGTATCACCCTATACAAACCTCGGATTTGCACGAAAGTTTATACATAGAACCCTAAGACATGGGGCTACAAGTTTTGTGCCCATGACCCTCGCATATTCTTTAGTATTCACTATCAAAAGATTGCTCGAATCCATATTAGAGAAATCGAATATTTCTGAAAGGGGTACCCCTTTGGTGAATTGGAGATTTCACTAATTTCTCCGAAATGTATTACCCTCGTGTTCAACTCGTTCGATATTTTTCCCCAAGAGATCTCACGGGTAAATGAATATATTGGAGTCGAAACGGAGCCTTAATTCAACATTTCAAAAATAAATCCCCTTTTTGAGGGCAATTTTCGCAAGTTTTCTCCTTATATTCGAACATCTCTCAGTATTTTGACGCTATCACCCTATACACACCTCGGATAAGCACGAAAGTTTATACATAGAACCCTAAGACATAGGGCTACAAGTTTTGTGCCCATGACCCTCGCATATTCTTTAGTATTCACTATCAAAAGATTGCTCGAATCCATATTAGAGAAATCGAATATTTCTGAAAGGGGTACCCCTTTGGTGAATTGGAGATTTCACTAATTTCTCCGAAATGTATTACCCTCGTGTTCAACTCGTTCGATATTTTTTCCCAAGATATCTCACGGGTGAATGAATATATTGGAGTCGAAACGGAGCCTTAATTCAACATTTCAAAAATAAATCCCCTTTTTGATGGCAATTTTCGCAAGTTCTTTCCTTATATTCGTACATCTCTCAGTATTTTGACTGTATCACCCTATACACACCTCGGATTTGCACGAAAGTTTATACATAGAACCCTAAGACATGGGGCTAAAAGTTTTGTGCCCATGACCCTCGCATATTCTTTAGTATTCTCTAACAGAATATTGCTCGAATCCATATTAGAGAAATCGAATATTTCTGAAAGGGGTACCCCTTTGGTGAATTGGAGATTTCACTAATTTCTCCGAAATGTATTACCCTCGTGTTCAACTCGTTCGATATTTTTTCCCAAGATATCTCACGGGTGAATGAATATATTGGAGTTGAAACGGAGCCTTAATTCAACATTTCAAAAATAAATCCCCTTTTTGATGGCAATTTTCGCAAGATCTTTCCTTATATTCGTACATCTCTCAGTATTTTGATTGTATCACCCTATACACACCTCGGATTTGCACGAAAGTTTATACATAGAACCCTAAGACATGGGGCTACAAGTTTTGTGCCCATGACCCTCGCATATTCTTTAGTATTCACTATCAAAAGATTGCTCGAATCCATATTAGAGAAATCGAATATTTCTGAAAGGGGTACCCCTTTGGTGAATTGGAGATTTCACTAATTTCTCCGAAATGTATTACCCTCGTGTTCAACTCGTTCGATATTTTTTCCCAAGATATCTCACGGGTGAATGAATATATTGGAGTCGAAACGGAGCCATAATTCAACATTTCAAAAATAAATCCCCTTTTTGATGGCAATTTTCGCAAGTTCTTTCCTTATATTCGTACATCTCTCAGTATTTTGACTGTATCACCCTATACACACCTCGGATTTGCACGAAAGTTTATACATAGAACCCTAAGACATGGGGGTACAAGTTTTGTGCCCATGACCCTCGCATATTCTTTAGTATTCACTATCAAAAGATTGCTCGAATCCATATTAGAGAAATCGAATATTTCTGAAAGTGGTACCCCTTTGGTGAATTGGAGATTTCACTAATTTCTCCGAAATGTATTACCCTCGTGTTCAACTCGTTCGATATTTTTCCCCAAGAGATCTCACGGGTAAATGAATATATTGGAGTCGAAACGGAGCCTTAATTCAACATTTCAACCAAAAATCCCCTTTTTGATGGCAATTTTCGCAAGTTTTTTCCTTATATTCGTTCTTCTCTCAGTATTTTGACTGTATCACCCTATACACACCACGGATTTGCACGAAAGTTTATACATAGAACCCTAAGACATAGGCCTACAAGTTTTGTGCCCATGACCCTCGCATATTCTTTAGTATTCACTATCAAAAGGATGCTCGAATCCATATTAGAGCAATCGAATATTTCTGAAAGGGGTACCCCTTTGGTGAATTGGAGATTTCACTAATTTCTCCGAAATGTATTACCCTCGTGTTCAACTCGTTTGATATTTTTCCCCAAGATATCTCACGGGTAAATGAATATATTGGAGTCGAAACGGAGCCTTAATTCAACATTTCAAAAATAAATCCCCTTTTTTATGGCAATTTTCCTTATATTCGTACATCTCTCAGTATTTTGACTGTGTCACCCTATACACACCTCGGATTAGCACGAAAGTTTATACATAGAACCCTAAGACATAGGGCTACAAGTTTTGTGCCCATGACCCTCTCATATTCTTTAGTATTCACTATCAAAACATTGCTCGAGTCCATATTAGAGAAATCGAATATTTCTGAAAGGGGTACCCCTTTGGTGAATTGGAGATTTCACTAATTTCTCCGAAATGTATTACCCTCGTGTTCAACTCGTTCGATATTTTTCCCCAAGAGATCTCACGGGTAAATGAATATATTGGAGTCGAAACGGAACCTTAATTCAACATTTCAAAAATAAATCCCCTTTTTGATGGCAATTTTCGCAAGTTCTTTCCTTATATTCGTACATCTCTCAGTATTTTGACTGTATCACCCTATACACACCTCGGATTTGCACGAAAGTTTATACATAGAACCCTAAGAAATGGGGCTAAAAGTTTTGTGCCCATGACCCTCGCATATTCTTTAGTATTCACTATCAGAATATTGCTCGAATCCATATTAGAGAAATCGAATATTTCTGAAAGGGGTACCCCTTTGGTGAATTGGAGATTTCACTAATTTCTCCGAAATGTATTACCCTCGTGTTCAACTCGTTCGATATTTTTTCCCAAGATATCTCACGGGTGAATGAATATATTGGAGTTGAAACGGAGCCTTAATTCAACATTTCAAAAATAAATCCCCTTTTTGATGGCAATTTTCGCAAGTACTTTCCTTATATTCGTACATCTCTCAGTATTTTGACTGTATCACCCTATACACACCTCGGATTTGCACGAAAGTTTATACATAGAACCCTAAGACATGGGGCTACAAGTTTTGTGCCCATGACCCTCGCATATTCTTTAGTATTCACTATCAAAAGATTGCTCGAATCCATATTAGAGAAATCGAATATTTCTGAAAGGGGTACCCCTTTGGTGAATTGGAGATTTCACTAATTTCTCCGAAATGTATTACCCTCGTGTTCAACTCGTTCGATATTTTTTCCCAAGATATCTCACGGGTGAATGAATATATTGGAGTCGAAACGGAGCCTTAATTCAACATTTCAAAAATAAATCCCCTTTTTGAGGGCAATTTTCGCAAGTTTTCTCCTTATATTCGTACATCTCTCAGTATTTTGACGGTATCAACCTATACACACCTCGGATAAGCACGAAAGTTTATACATAGAACCCTAAGACATAGGGCTACAAGTTTTGTGCCCATGACCCTCTCATATTCTTTAGTATTCACTATCAAAACATTGCTCGAATCCATATTAGAGAAATCGAATATTTCTGAAAGGGGTACCCCTTTGGTGAATTGGAGATTTCACTAATTTCTCCGAAATGTATTACCCTCGTGTTCAACTCGTTCGATATTTTTCCCCAAGAGATCTCACGGGTAAATGAATATATTGGAGTCGAAACGGAGCCTTAATTCAACATTTCAAAAATAAATCCCCTTTTTGATGGCAATTTTCGCAAGTTCTTTCCTTATATTCGTACATCTCTCAGTATTTTGACTGTATCACCCTATACACACCTCGGATTTGCACGAAAGTTTATACATAGAACCCTAAGACATGGGGCTAAAAGTTTTGTGCCCATGACCCTCGCATATTCTTTAGTATTCACTATCAGAATATTGCTCGAATCCATATTAGAGAAATCGAATATTTCTGAAAGGGGTACCCCTTTGGTGAATTGGAGATTTCACTAATTTCTCCGAAATGTATTACCCTCGTGTTCAACTCGTTCGATATTTTTTCCCAAGATATCTCACGGGTGAATGAATATATTGGAGTCGAAACGGAGCCTTAATTCAACATTTCAAAAATAAATCCCCTTTTTGATGGCAATTTTCGCAAGTTCTTTCCTTATATTCGTACATCTCTCAGTATTTTGACTGTATCACCCTATACACACCTCGGATTTGCACGAAAGTTTATACATAGAACCCTAAGACATGGGGCTACAAGTTTTGTGCCCATGACCCTCGCATATTCTTTAGTATTCACTATCAAAAGATTGCTCGAATCCATATTAGAGAAATCGAATATTTCTGAAAGGGGTACCCCTTTGGTGAATTGGAGATTTCACTAATTTCTCCGAAATGTATTACCCTCGTGTTCAACTCGTTCGATATTTTTTCCCAAGATATCTCACGGGTGAATGAATATATTGGAGTCGAAACGGAGCCTTAATTCAACATTTCAAAAATAAATCCCCTTTTTGAGGGCAATTTTCGCAAGTTTTCTCCTTATATTCGTACATCTCTCAGTATTTTGACGGTATCAACCTATACACACCTCGGATAAGCACGAAAGTTTATACATAGAACACTAAGACATAGGGCTACATGTTTTGTGCCCATGCCCCTCGCATATTCTGTAGTATTCACTATCAAAAGATTGCTCGAATCCATATTAGAGAAATCGAATATTTCTGAAAGGGGTACCCCTTTGGTGAATTGGAGATTTCACTAATTTCTCCGAAATGTATTACCCTCGTGTTCAACTCGTTCGATATTTTTTCCCAAGATATCTCACGGGTGAATGAATATATTGGAGTCGAAACGGAGCCTTAATTCAACATTTCAAAAATAAATCCCCTTTTTGATGGCAATTTTCGCAAGTTCTTTCCTTATATTCGTACATCTCTCAGTATTTTGACTGTATCACCCTATACACACCTCGGATTTGCACGAAAGTTTATACATAGAACCCTAAGACATGGGGCTACAAGTTTTGTGCCCATGACCCTCGCATATTCTTTAGTATTCACTATCAGAAGATTGCTCGAATCCATATTAGAGAAATCGAATATTTCTGAAAGGGGTACCCCTTTGGTGAATTGGAGATTTCACTAATTTCTCCGAAATGTATTACCCTCGTGTTCAACTCGTTCGATATTTTTCCCCAAGATATCTCACGGGTAAATGAATATATTGGAGTCGAAACGGAGCCTTAATTCAACATTTCAAAAATAAATCCCCTTTTTTATGGCAATTTTCCTTATATTCGTACATCTCTCAGTATTTTGACTGTGTCACCCTATACACACCTCGGATTAGCACGAAAGTTTATACATAGAACCCTAAGACATAGGGCTACAAGTTTTGTGCCCATGACCCTCTCATATTCTTTAGTATTCACTATCAAAACATTGCTCGAGTCCATATTAGAGAAATCGAATATTTCTGAAAGGGGTACCCCTTTGGTGAATTGGAGATTTCACTAATTTCTCCGAAATGTATTACCCTCGTGTTCAACTCGTTCGATATTTTTCCCCAAGAGATCTCACGGGTAAATGAATATATTGGAGTCGAAACGGAACCTTAATTCAACATTTCAAAAATAAATCCCCTTTTTGATGGCAATTTTCGCAAGTTCTTTCCTTATATTCGTACATCTCTCAGTATTTTGACTGTATCACCCTATACACACCTCGGATTTGCACGAAAGTTTATACATAGAACCCTAAGAAATGGGGCTAAAAGTTTTGTGCCCATGACCCTCGCATATTCTTTAGTATTCACTATCAGAATATTGCTCGAATCCATATTAGAGAAATCGAATATTTCTGAAAGGGGTACCCCTTTGGTGAATTGGAGATTTCACTAATTTCTCCGAAATGTATTACCCTCGTGTTCAACTCGTTCGATATTTTTTCCCAAGATATCTCACGGGTGAATGAATATATTGGAGTTGAAACGGAGCCCTAATTCAACATTTCAAAAATAAATCCCCTTTTTGATGGCAATTTTCGCAAGTACTTTCCTTATATTCGTACATCTCTCAGTATTTTGACTGTATCACCCTATACACACCTCGGATTTGCACGAAAGTTTATACATAGAACCCTAAGACATGGGGCTACAAGTTTTGTGCCCATGACCCTCGCATATTCTTTAGTATTCACTATCAAAAGATTGCTCGAATACATATTAGAGAAATCGAATATTTCTGAAAGGGGTACCCCTTTGGTGAATTGGAGATTTCACTAATTTCTCCGAAATGTATTACCCTCGTGTTCAACTCGTTCGATATTTTTTCCCAAGATATCTCACGGGTGAATGAATATATTGGAGTCGAAACGGAGCCTTAATTCAACATTTCAAAAATAAATCCCCTTTTTGAGGGCAATTTTCGCAAGTTTTCTCCTTATATTCGTACATCTCTCAGTATTTTGACGGTATCAACCTATACACACCTCGGATAAGCACGAAAGTTTATACATAGAACCCTAAGACATAGGGCTACAAGTTTTGTGCCCATGACCCTCTCATATTCTTTAGTATTCACTATCAAAACATTGCTCGAATCCATATTAGAGAAATCGAATATTTCTGAAAGGGGTACCCCTTTGGTGAATTGGAGATTTCACTAATTTCTCCGAAATGTATTACCCTCGTGTTCAACTCGTTCGATATTTTTCCCCAAGAGATCTCACGGGTAAATGAATATATTGGAGTCGAAACGGAGCCTTAATTCAACATTTCAAAAATAAATCCCCTTTTTGATGGCAATTTTCGCAAGTTCTTTCCTTATATTCGTACATCTCTCAGTATTTTGACTGTATCACCCTATACACACCTCGGATTTGCACGAAAGTTTATACATAGAACCCTAAGACATGGGGCTAAAAGTTTTGTGCCCATGACCCTCGCATATTCTTTAGTATTCACTATCAGAATATTGCTCGAATCCATATTAGAGAAATCGAATATTTCTGAAAGGGGTACCCCTTTGGTGAATTGGAGATTTCACTAATTTCTCCGAAATGTATTACCCTCGTGTTCAACTCGTTCGATATTTTTTCCCAAGATATCTCACGGGTGAATGAATATATTGGAGTCGAAACGGAGCCTTAATTCAACATTTCAAAAATAAATCCCCTTTTTGATGGCAATTTTCGCAAGTTCTTTCCTTATATTCGTACATCTCTCAGTATTTTGACTGTATCACCCTATACACACCTCGGATTTGCACGAAAGTTTATACATAGAACCCTAAGACATGGGGCTACAAGTTTTGTGCCCATGACCCTCGCATATTCTTTAGTATTCACTATCAAAAGATTGCTCGAATCCATATTAGAGAAATCGAATATTTCTGAAAGGGGTACCCCTTTGGTGAATTGGAGATTTCACTAATTTCTCCGAAATGTATTACCCTCGTGTTCAACTCGTTCGATATTTTTTCCCAAGATATCTCACGGGTGAATGAATATATTGGAGTCGAAACGGAGCCTTAATTCAACATTTCAAAAATAAATCCCCTTTTTGAGGGCAATTTTCGCAAGTTTTCTCCTTATATTCGTACATCTCTCAGTATTTTGACGGTATCAACCTATACACACCTCGGATAAGCACGAAAGTTTATACATAGAACACTAAGACATAGGGCTACATGTTTTGTGCCCATGCCCCTCGCATATTCTGTAGTATTCACTATCAAAAGATTGCTCGAATCCATATTAGAGAAATCGAATATTTCTGAAAGGGGTACCCCTTTGGTGAATTGGAGATTTCACTAATTTCTCCGAAATGTATTACCCTCGTGTTCAACTCGTTCGATATTTTTTCCCAAGATATCTCACGGGTGAATGAATATATTGGAGTCGAAACGGAGCCTTAATTCAACATTTCAAAAATAAATCCCCTTTTTGATGGCAATTTTCGCAAGTTCTTTCCTTATATTCGTACATCTCTCAGTATTTTGACTGTATCACCCTATACACACCTCGGATTTGCACGAAAGTTTATACATAGAACCCTAAGACATGGGGCTACAAGTTTTGTGCCCATGACCCTCGCATATTCTTTAGTATTCACTATCAGAAGATTGCTCGAATCCATATTAGAGAAATCGAATATTTCTGAAAGGGGTACCCCTTTGGTGAATTGGAGATTTCACTAATTTCTCCGAAATGTATTACCCTCGTGTTCAACTCGTTCGATATTTTTCCCCAAGATATCTCACGGGTAAATGAATATATTGGAGTCGAAACGGAGCCTTAATTCAACATTTCAAAAATAAATCCCCTTTTTTATGGCAATTTTCCTTATATTCGTACATCTCTCAGTATTTTGACTGTGTCACCCTATACACACCTCGGATTAGCACGAAAGTTTATACATAGAACCCTAAGACATAGGGCTACAAGTTTTGTGCCCATGACCCTCTCATATTCTTTAGTATTCACTATCAAAACATTGCTCGAGTCCATATTAGAGAAATCGAATATTTCTGAAAGGGGTACCCCTTTGGTGAATTGGAGATTTCACTAATTTCTCCGAAATGTATTACCCTCGTGTTCAACTCGTTCGATATTTTTCCCCAAGAGATCTCACGGGTAAATGAATATATTGGAGTCGAAACGGAGCCTTAATTCAACATTTCAAAAATAAATCCCCTTTTTGAAGGCAATTTTCGCAAGTTCTTTCCTTATATTCGTACATCTCTCAGTATTTTGACTGTATCACCCTATACACACCTCGGATTTGCACGAAAGTTTATACATAGAACCCTAAGAAATGGGGCTAAAAGTTTTGTGCCCATGACCCTCGCATATTCTTTAGTATTCACTATCAGAATATTGCTCGAATCCATATTAGAGAAATCGAATATTTCTGAAAGGGGAACCCCTTTGGTGAATTGGAGATTTCACTAATTTCTCCGAAATGTATTACCCTCGTGTTCAACTCGTTCGATATTTTTTCCCAAGATATCTCACGGGTGAATGAATATATTGGAGTTGAAACGGAGCCTTAATTCAACATTTCAAAAATAAATCCCCTTTTTGATGGCAATTTTCGCAAGTACTTTCCTTATATTCGTACATCTCTCAGTATTTTGACTGTATCACCCTATACACACCTCGGATTTGCACGAAAGTTTATACATAGAACCCTAAGACATGGGGCTACAAGTTTTGTGCCCATGACCCTCGCATATTCTTTAGTATTCACTATCAAAAGATTGCTCGAATCCATATTAGAGAAATCGAATATTTCTGAAAGGGGTACCCCTTTGGTGAATTGGAGATTTCACTAATTTCTCCGAAATGTATTACCCTCGTGTTCAACTCGTTCGATATTTTTTCCCAAGATATCTCACGGGTGAATGAATATATTGGAGTCGAAACGGAGCCTTAATTCAACATTTCAAAAATAAATCCCCTTTTTGAGGGCAATTTTCGCAAGTTTTCTCCTTATATTCGTACATCTCTCAGTATTTTGACGGTATCAACCTATACACACCTCGGATAAGCACGAAAGTTTATACATAGAACCCTAAGACATAGGGCTACAAGTTTTGTGCCCATGACCCTCTCATATTCTTTAGTATTCACTATCAAAACATTGCTCGAATCCATATTAGAGAAATCGAATATTTCTGAAAGGGGTACCCCTTTGGTGAATTGGAGATTTCACTAATTTCTCCGAAATGTATTACCCTCGTGTTCAACTCGTTCGATATTTTTCCCCAAGAGATCTCACGGGTAAATGAATATATTGGAGTCGAAACGGAGCCTTAATTCAACATTTCAAAAATAAATCCCCTTTTTGATGGCAATTTTCGCAAGTTCTTTCCTTATATTCGTACATCTCTCAGTATTTTGACTGTATCACCCTATACACACCTCGGATTTGCATGAAAGTTTATACATAGAACCCTAAGACATGGGGCTAAAAGTTTTGTGCCCATGACCCTCGCATATTCTTTAGTATTCACTATCAGAATATTGCTCGAATCCATATTAGAGAAATCGAATATTTCTGAAAGGGGTACCCCTTTGGTGAATTGGAGATTTCACTAATTTCTCCGAAATGTATTACCCTCGTGTTCAACTCGTTCGATATTTTTTCCCAAGATATCTCACGGGTGAATGAATATATTGGAGTCGAAACGGAGCCTTAATTCAACATTTCAAAAATAAATCCCCTTTTTGATGGCAATTTTCGCAAGTTCTTTCCTTATATTCGTACATCTCTCAGTATTTTGACTGTATCACCCTATACACACCTCGGATTTGCACGAAAGTTTATACATAGAACCCTAAGACATGGGGCTACAAGTTTTGTGCCCATGACCCTCGCATATTCTTTAGTATTCACTATCAAAAGATTGCTCGAATCCATATTAGAGAAATCGAATATTTCTGAAAGGGGTACCCCTTTGGTGAATTGGAGATTTCACTAATTTCTCCGAAATGTATTACCCTCGTGTTCAACTCGTTCGATATTTTTCCCCAAGATATCTCACGGGTAAATGAATATATTGGAGTCGAAACGGAGCCTTAATTCAACATTTCAAAAATAAATCCCCTTTTTTATGGCAATTTTCCTTATATTCGTACATCTCTCAGTATTTTGACTGTGTCACCCTATACACACCTCGGATTAGCACGAAAGTTTATACATAGAACCCTAAGACATAGGGCTACAAGTTTTGTGCCCATGACCCTCTCATATTCTTTAGTATTCACTATCAAAACATTGCTCGAGTCCATATTAGAGAAATCGAATATTTCTGAAAGGGGTACCCCTTTGGTGAATTGGAGATTTCACTAATTTCTCCGAAATGTATTACCCTCGTGTTCAACTCGTTCGATATTTTTCCCCAAGAGATCTCACGGGTAAATGAATATATTGGAGTCGAAACGGAGCCTTAATTCAACATTTCAAAAATAAATCCCCTTTTTGATGGCAATTTTCGCAAGTTCTTTCCTTATATTCGTACATCTCTCAGTATTTTGACTGTATCACCCTATACACACCTCAGATTTGCACGAAAGTTTATACATAGAACCCTAAGACATGGGGCTAAAAGTTTTGTGCCCATGACCCTCGCATATTCTTTAGTATTCACTATCAGAATATTGCTCGAATCCATATTAGAGAAATCGAATATTTCTGAAAGGGGTACCCCTTTGGTGAATTGGAGATTTCACTAATTTCTCCGAAATGTATTACCCTCGTGTTCAACTCGTTCGATATTTTTTCCCAAGATATCTCACGGGTGAATGAATATATTGGAGTTGAAACGGAGCCTTAATTCAACATTTCAAAAATAAATCCCCTTTTTGATGGCAGTTTTCGCAAGTTCTTTCCTTATATTCGTACATCTCTCAGTATTTTGACTGTATCACCCTATACACACCTCGGATTTGCACGAAAGTTTATACATAGAACCCTAAGACATGGGGCTACAAGTTTTGTGCCCATGACCCTCGCATATTCTTTAGTATTCACTATCAAAAGATTGCTCGAATCCATATTAGAGAAATCGAATATTTCTGAAAGGGGTACCCCTTTGGTGAATTGGAGATTTCACTAATTTCTCCGAAATGTATTACCCTCGTGTTCAACTCGTTCGATATTTTTTCCCAAGATATCTCACGGGTGAATGAATATATTGGAGTCGAAACGGAGCCTTAATTCAAAATTTCAAAAATAAATCCCCTTTTTGATGGCAATTTTCGCAAGTTCTTTCCTTATATTCGTACATCTCTCAGTATTTTGACTGTATCACCCTATACACACCTCAGATTTGCACGAAAGTTTATACATAGAACCCTAAGACATAGGGCTACAAGTTTTGTGCCCATGACCCTCGCATATTCTTTAGTATTCACTATCAAAAGATTGGTCGAATCCATATTAGAGAAATCGAATATTTCTGAAAGGGGTACCCCTTTGGTGAATTGGAGATTTCACTAATTTCTCCGAAATGTATTACCCTCGTGTTCAACTCGTTCGATATTTTTTCCCAAGATATCTCACGGGTGAATGAATATATTGGAGTCGAAACGGAGCCTTAATTCAACATTTCAAAAATAAATCCCCTTTTTGATGGCAATTTTCGCAAGTTCTTTCCTTATATTCGTACATCTCTCAGTATTTTGACTGTATCACCCTATACACACCTCGGATTTGCACGAAAGTTTATACATAGAACCCTAAGACATGGGGCTAAAAGTTTTGTGCCCATGACCCTCGCATATTCTTTAGTATTCACTATCAGAAGATTGCTCGAATCCATATTAGAGAAATCGAATATTTCTGAAAGGGGTACCCCTTTGGTGAATTGGAGATTTCACTAATTTCTCCGAAATGTATTACCCTCGTGTTCAACTCGTTCGATATTTTTCCCCAAGATATCTCACGGGTAAATGAATATATTGGAGTCGAAACGGAGCCTTAATTCAACATTTCAAAAATAAATCCCCTTTTTTATGGCAATTTTCCTTATATTCGTACATCTCTCAGTATTTTGACTGTGTCACCCTATACACACCTCGGATTAGCACGAAAGTTTATACATAGAACCCTAAGACATAGGGCTACAAGTTTTGTGCCCATGACCCTCTCATATTCTTTAGTATTCACTATCAAAACATTGCTCGAGTCCATATTAGAGAAATCGAATATTTCTGAAAGGGGTACCCCTTTGGTGAATTGGAGATTTCACTAATTTCTCCGAAATGTATTACCCTCGTGTTCAACTCGTTCGATATTTTTCCCCAAGAGATCTCACGGGTAAATGAATATATTGGAGTCGAAACGGAGCCTTAATTCAACATTTCAAAAATAAATCCCCTTTTTGATGGCAATTTTCGCAAGTTCTTTCCTTATATTCGTACATCTCTCAGTATTTTGACTGTATCACCCTATACACACCTCAGATTTGCACGAAAGTTTATACATAGAACCCTAAGACATGGGGCTAAAAGTTTTGTGCCCATGACCCTCGCATATTCTTTAGTATTCACTATCAGAATATTGCTCGAATCCATATTAGAGAAATCGAATATTTCTGAAAGGGGTACCCCTTTGGTGAATTGGAGATTTCACTAATTTCTCCGAAATGTATTACCCTCGTGTTCAACTCGTTCGATATTTTTTCCCAAGATATCTCACGGGTGAATGAATATATTGGAGTTGAAACGGAGCCTTAATTCAACATTTCAAAAATAAATCCCCTTTTTGATGGCAGTTTTCGCAAGTTCTTTCCTTATATTCGTACATCTCTCAGTATTTTGACTGTATCACCCTATACACACCTCGGATTTGCACGAAAGTTTATACATAGAACCCTAAGACATGGGGCTACAAGTTTTGTGCCCATGACCCTCGCATATTCTTTAGTATTCACTATCAAAAGATTGCTCGAATCCATATTAGAGAAATCGAATATTTCTGAAAGGGGTACCCCTTTGGTGAATTGGAGATTTCACTAATTTCTCCGAAATGTATTACCCTCGTGTTCAACTCGTTCGATATTTTTTCCCAAGATATCTCACGGGTGAATGAATATATTGGAGTCGAAACGGAGCCTTAATTCAAAATTTCAAAAATAAATCCCCTTTTTGATGGCAATTTTCGCAAGTTCTTTCCTTATATTCGTACATCTCTCAGTATTTTGACTGTATCACCCTATACACACCTCAGATTTGCACGAAAGTTTATACATAGAACCCTAAGACATAGGGCTACAAGTTTTGTGCCCATGACCCTCGCATATTCTTTAGTATTCACTATCAAAAGATTGGTCGAATCCATATTAGAGAAATCGAATATTTCTGAAAGGGGTACCCCTTTGGTGAATTGGAGATTTCACTAATTTCTCCGAAATGTATTACCCTCGTGTTCAACTCGTTCGATATTTTTTCCCAAGATATCTCACGGGTGAATGAATATATTGGAGTCGAAACGGAGCCTTAATTCAACATTTCAAAAATAAATCCCCTTTTTGATGGCAATTTTCGCAAGTTCTTTCCTTATATTCGTACATCTCTCAGTATTTTGACTGTATCACCCTATACACACCTCGGATTTGCACGAAAGTTTATACATAGAACCCTAAGACATGGGGCTAAAAGTTTTGTGCCCATGACCCTCGCATATTCTTTAGTATTCACTATCAGAATATTGCTCGAATCCATATTAGAGAAATCGAATATTTCTGAAAGGGGTACCCCTTTGGTGAATTGGAGATTTCACTAATTTCTCCGAAATGTATTACCCTCGTGTTCAACTCGTTCGATATTTTTTCCCAAGATATCTCACGGGTGAATGAATATATTGGAGTCGAAACGGAGCCTTAATTCAAAATTTCAAAAATAAATCCCCTTTTTGATGGCAATTTTCGCAAGTTCTTTCCTTATATTCGTACATCTCTCAGTATTTTGACTGTATCACCCTATACACACCTCAGATTTGCACGAAAGTTTATACATAGAACCCTAAGACATAGGGCTACAAGTTTTGTGCCCATGACCCTCGCATATTCTTTAGTATTCACTATCAAAAGATTGGTCGAATCCATATTAGAGAAATCGAATATTTCTGAAAGGGGTACCCCTTTGGTGAATTGGAGATTTCACTAATTTCTCCGAAATGTATTACCCTCGTGTTCAACTCGTTCGATATTTTTTCCCAAGATATCTCACGGGTGAATGAATATATTGGAGTCGAAACGGAGCCTTAATTCAACATTTCAAAAATAAATCCCCTTTTTGATGGCAATTTTCGCAAGTTCTTTCCTTATATTCGTACATCTCTCAGTATTTTGACTGTATCACCCTATACACACCTCGGATTTGCACGAAAGTTTATACATAGAACCCTAAGACATGGGGCTAAAAGTTTTGTGCCCATGACCCTCGCATATTCTTTAGTATTCACTATCAGAATATTGCTCGAATCCATATTAGAGAAATCGAATATTTCTGAAAGGGGTACCCCTTTGGTGAATTGGAGATTTCACTAATTTCTCCGAAATGTATTACCCTCGTGTTCAACTCGTTCGATATTTTTTCCCAAGATATCTCACGGGTGAATGAATATATTGGAGTTGAAACGGAGCCTTAATTCAACATTTCAAAAATAAATCCCCTTTTTGATGGCAGTTTTCGCAAGTTCTTTCCTTATATTCGTACATCTCTCAGTATTTTGACTGTATCACCCTATACACACCTCGGATTTGCACGAAAGTTTATACATAGAACCCTAAGACATGGGGCTACAAGTTTTGTGCCCATGACCCTCGCATATTCTTTAGTATTCACTATCAAAAGATTGCTCGAATCCATATTAGAGAAATCGAATATTTCTGAAAGGGGTACCCCTTTGGTGAATTGGAGATTTCACTAATTTCTCCGAAATGTATTACCCTCGTGTTCAACTCGTTCGATATTTTTTCCCAAGATATCTCACGGGTGAATGAATATATTGGAGTCGAAACGGAGCCTTAATTCAACATTTCAAAAATAAATCCCCTTTTTGAGGGCAATTTTCACAAGTTTTCTCCTTATATTCGTACATCTCTCAGTATTTTGACGGTATCAACCTATACACACCTCGGATAAGCACGAAAGTTTATACATAGAACCCTAAGACATAGGGCTACATGTTTTGTGCCCATGCCCCTCGCATATTCTGTAGTATTCACTATCAAAAGATTGCTCGAATCCATATTAGAGAAATCGAATATTTCTGAAAGGGGTACCCCTTTGGTGAATTGGAGATTTCACTAATTTCTCCGAAATGTATTACCCTCGTGTTCAACTCGTTCGATATTTTTTCCCAAAATATCTCACGGGTGAATGAATATATTGGAGTCGAAACGGAGCCTTAATTCAACATTTCAAAAATAAATCCCCTTTTTGATGGCAATTTTCGCAAGTTCTTTCCTTATATTCGTACATCTCTCAGTATTTTGACTGTATCACCCTATACACACCTCGGATTTGCACGAAAGTTTATACATAGAACCCTAAGACATGGGGCTACAAGTTTTGTGCCCATGACCCTCGCATATTCTTTAGTATTCACTATCAATAGATTGCTCGAATCCATATTAGAGAAATCGAATATTTCTGAAAGGGGTACCCCTTTGGTGAATTGGAGATTTCACTAATTTCTCCGAAATGTATTACCCTCGTGTTCAACTCGTTCGATATTTTTCCCCAAGAGATCTCACGGGTAAATGAATATATTGGAGTCGAAACGGAGCCTTAATTCAACATTTCAAAAATAAATCCCCTTTTTGAGGGCAATTTTCGCAAGTTTTCTCTTTATATTCGTACATCTCTCAGTATTTTGACGGTATCAACCTATACACACCTCGGATAAGCACGAAAGTTTATACATAGAACCCTAAGACATAGGGCTACAAGTTTTGTGCCCATGACCCTCGCATATTCTTTAGTATTCACTATCAAAAGATTGGTCGAATCCATATTAGAGAAATCGAATATTTCTGAAAGGGGTACCCCTTTGGTGAATTGGAGATTTCACTAATTTCTCCGAAATGTATTACCCTCGTGTTCAACTCGTTCGATATTTTTTCCCAAGATATCTCACGGGTGAATGAATATATTGGAGTCGAAACGGAGCCTTAATTCAACATTTCAAAAATAAATCCCCTTTTTGATGGCAATTTTCGCAAGTTCTTTCCTTATATTCGTACATCTCTCAGTATTTTGACTGTATCACCCTATACACACCTCGGATTTGCACGAAAGTATATACATAGAACCCTAAGACATGGGGCTACAAGTTTTGTGCCCATGACCCTCGCATATTCTTTAGTATTCACTATCAAAAGATTGCTCGAATCCATATTAGAGAAATCGAATATTTCTGAAAGGGGTACCCCTTTGGTGAATTGGAGATTTCACTAATTTCTCCGAAATGTATTACCCTCGTGTTCAACTCGTTCGATATTTTTCCCCAAGATATCTCACGGGTAAATGAATATATTGGAGTCGAAACGGAGCCTTAATTCAACATTTCAAAAATAAATCCCCTTTTTGATGGCAATTTTCGCAAGTTCTTTCCTTATATTCGTACATCTCTCAGTATTTTGACTGTATCACCCTATACACACCTCGGATTTGCACGAAAGTTTATACATAGAACCCTAAGACATGGGGCTACAAGTTTTGTGCCCATGACCCTCGCATATTCTTTAGTATTCACTATCAATAGATTGCTCGAATCCATATTAGAGAAATCGAATATTTCTGAAAGGGGTACCCCTTTGGTGAATTGGAGATTTCACTAATTTCTCCGAAATGTATTACCCTCGTGTTCAACTCGTTCGATATTTTTCCCCAAGAGATCTCACGGGTAAATGAATATATTGGAGTCGAAACGGAGCCTTAATTCAACATTTCAAAAATAAATCCCCTTTTTTATGGCAATTTTCCTTATATTCGTACATCTCTCAGTATTTTGACTGTGTCACCCTATACACACCTCGGATTAGCACGAAAGTTTATACATAGAACCCTAAGACATAGGGCTACAAGTTTTGTGCCCATGACCCTCTCATATTCTTTAGTATTCACTATAAAAACATTGCTCGAGTCCATATTAGAGAAATCGAATATTTCTGAAAGGGGTACCCCTTTGGTGAATTGGAGATTTCACTAATTTCTCCGAAATGTATTACCCTCGTGTTCAACTCGTTCGATATTTTTCCCCAAGAGATCTCACGGGTAAATGAATATATTGGAGTCGAAACGGAGCCTTAATTCAACATTTCAAAAATAAATCCCCTTTTTGATGGCAATTTTCGCAAGTTCTTTCCTTATATTCGTACATCTCTCAGTATTTTGACTGTATCACCCTATACACACCTCGGATTTGCACGAAAGTTTATACATAGAACCCTAAGAAATGGGGCTAAAAGTTTTGTGCCCATGACCCTCGCATATTCTTTAGTATTCACTATCAGAATATTGCTCGAATCCATATTAGAGAAATCGAATATTTCTGAAAGGGGAACCCCTTTGGTGAATTGGAGATTTCACTAATTTCTCCGAAATGTATTACCCTCGTGTTCAACTCGTTCGATATTTTTTCCCAAGATATCTCACGGGTGAATGAATATATTGGAGTCGAAACGGAGCCTTAATTCAACATTTCAAAAATAAATCCCCTTTTTGATGGCAATTTTCGCAAGTTCTTTCCTTATATTCGTACATCTCTCAGTATTTTGACTGTATCACCCTATACACACCTCGGATTTGCACGAAAGTTTATACATAGAACCCTAAGACATGGGGCTACAAGTTTTGTGCCCATGACCCTCGCATATTCTTTAGTATTCACTATCAAAAGATTGCTCGAATCCATATTAGAGAAATCGAATATTTCTGAAAGGGGTACCCCTTTGGTGAATTGGAGATTTCACTAATTTCTCCGAAATGTATTACCCTCGTGTTCAACTCGTTCGATATTTTTCCCCAAGATATCTCACGGGTAAATGAATATATTGGAGTCGAAACGGAGCCTTAATTCAACATTTCAAAAATAAATCCCCTTTTTTATGGCAATTTTCCTTATATTCGTACATCTCTCAGTATTTTGACTGTGTCACCCTATACACACCTCGGATTAGCACGAAAGTTTATACATAGAACCCTAAGACATAGGGCTACAAGTTTTGTGCCCATGACCCTCTCATATTCTTTAGTATTCACTATCAAAACATTGCTCGAGTCCATATTAGAGAAATCGAATATTTCTGAAAGGGGTACCCCTTTGGTGAATTGGAGATTTCACTAATTTCTCCGAAATGTATTACCCTCGTGTTCAACTCGTTCGATATTTTTCCCCAAGAGATCTCACGGGTAAATGAATATATTGGAGTCGAAACGGAGCCTTAATTCAACATTTCAAAAATAAATCCCCTTTTTGATGGCAATTTTCGCAAGTTCTTTCCTTATATTCGTACATCTCTCAGTATTTTGACTGTATCACCCTATACACACCTCGGATTTGCACGAAAGTTTATACATAGAACCCTAAGACATGGGGCTAAAAGTTTTGTGCCCATGACCCTCGCATATTCTTTAGTATTCACTATCAGAATATTGCTCGAATCCATATTAGAGAAATCGAATATTTCTGAAAGGGGTACCCCTTTGGTGAATTGGAGATTTCACTAATTTCTCCGAAATGTATTACCCTCGTGTTCAACTCGTTCGATATTTTTTCCCAAGATATCTCACGGGTGAATGAATATATTGGAGTTGAAACGGAGCCTTAATTCAACATTTCAAAAATAAATCCCCTTTTTGATGGCAGTTTTCGCAAGTTCTTTCCTTATATTCGTACATCTCTCAGTATTTTGACTGTATCACCCTATACACACCTCGGATTTGCACGAAAGTTTATACATAGAACCCTAAGACATGGGGCTACAAGTTTTGTGCCCATGACCCTCGCATATTCTTTAGTATTCACTATCAAAAGATTGCTCGAATCCATATTAGAGAAATCGAATATTTCTGAAAGGGGTACCCCTTTGGTGAATTGGAGATTTCACTAATTTCTCCGAAATGTATTACCCTCGTGTTCAACTCGTTCGATATTTTTTCCCAAGATATCTCACGGGTGAATGAATATATTGGAGTTGAAACGGAGCCTTAATTCAACATTTCAAAAATAAATCCCCTTTTTGATGGCAGTTTTCGCAAGTTCTTTCCTTATATTCGTACATCTCTCAGTATTTTGACTGTATCACCCTATACACACCTCGGATTTGCACGAAAGTTTATACATAGAACCCTAAGACATGGGGCTACAAGTTTTGTGCCCATGACCCTCGCATATTCTTTAGTATTCACTATCAAAAGATTGCTCGAATCCATATTAGAGAAATCGAATATTTCTGAAAGGGGTACCCCTTTGGTGAATTGGAGATTTCACTAATTTCTCCGAAATGTATTACCCTCGTGTTCAACTCGTTCGATATTTTTTCCCAAGATATCTCACGGGTGAATGAATATATTGGAGTCGAAACGGAGCCTTAATTCAACATTTCAAAAATAAATCCCCTTTTTGAGGGCAATTTTCACAAGTTTTCTCCTTATATTCGTACATCTCTCAGTATTTTGACGGTATCAACCTATACACACCTCGGATAAGCACGAAAGTTTATACATAGAACCCTAAGACATAGGGCTACATGTTTTGTGCCCATGCCCCTCGCATATTCTGTAGTATTCACTATCAAAAGATTGCTCGAATCCATATTAGAGAAATCGAATATTTCTGAAAGGGGTACCCCTTTGGTGAATTGGAGATTTCACTAATTTCTCCGAAATGTATTACCCTCGTGTTCAACTCGTTCGATATCTTTTCCCAAAATATCTCACGGGTGAATGAATATATTGGAGTCGAAACGGAGCCTTAATTCAACATTTCAAAAATAAATCCCCTTTTTGATGGCAATTTTCGCAAGTTCTTTCCTTATATTCGTACATCTCTCAGTATTTTGACTGTATCACCCTATACACACCTCGGATTTGCACGAAAGTTTATACATAGAACCCTAAGACATGGGGCTACAAGTTTTGTGCCCATGACCCTCGCATATTCTTTAGTATTCACTATCAAAAGATTGCTCGAATCCATATTAGAGAAATCGAATATTTCTGAAAGGGGTACCCCTTTGGTGAATTGGAGATTTCACTAATTTCTCCGAAATGTATTACCCTCGTGTTCAACTCGTTCGATATTTTTCCCCAAGAGATCTCACGGGTAAATGAATATATTGGAGTCGAAACGGAGCCTTAATTCAACATTTCAAAAATAAATCCCCTTTTTGAGGGCAATTTTCGCAAGTTTTCTCTTTATATTCGTACATCTCTCAGTATTTTGACGGTATCAACCTATACACACCTCGGATAAGCACGAAAGTTTATACATAGAACCCTAAGACATAGGGCTACAAGTTTTGTGCCCATGACCCTCGCATATTCTTTAGTATTCACTATCAAAAGATTGGTCGAATCCATATTAGAGAAATCGAATATTTCTGAAAGGGGTACCCCTTTGGTGAATTGGAGATTTCACTAATTTCTCCGAAATGTATTACCCTCGTGTTCAACTCGTTCGATATTTTTTCCCAAGATATCTCACGGGTGAATGAATATATTGGAGTTGAAACGGAGCCTTAATTCAACATTTCAAAAATAAATCCCCTTTTTGATGGCAGTTTTCGCAAGTTCTTTCCTTATATTCGTACATCTCTCAGTATTTTGACTGTATCACCCTATACACACCTCGGATTTGCACGAAAGTTTATACATAGAACCCTAAGACATGGGGCTACAAGTTTTGTGCCCATGACCCTCGCATATTCTTTAGTATTCACTATCAAAAGATTGCTCGAATCCATATTAGAGAAATCGAATATTTCTGAAAGGGGTACCCCTTTGGTGAATTGGAGATTTCACTAATTTCTCCGAAATGTATTACCCTCGTGTTCAACTCGTTCGATATTTTTTCCCAAGATATCTCACGGGTGAATGAATATATTGGAGTCGAAACGGAGCCTTAATTCAACATTTCAAAAATAAATCCCCTTTTTGAGGGCAATTTTCACAAGTTTTCTCCTTATATTCGTACATCTCTCAGTATTTTGACGGTATCAACCTATACACACCTCGGATAAGCACGAAAGTTTATACATAGAACCCTAAGACATAGGGCTACATGTTTTGTGCCCATGCCCCTCGCATATTCTGTAGTATTCACTATCAAAAGATTGCTCGAATCCATATTAGAGAAATCGAATATTTCTGAAAGGGGTACCCCTTTGGTGAATTGGAGATTTCACTAATTTCTCCGAAATGTATTACCCTCGTGTTCAACTCGTTCGATATTTTTTCCCAAAATATCTCACGGGTGAATGAATATATTGGAGTCGAAACGGAGCCTTAATTCAACATTTCAAAAATAAATCCCCTTTTTGATGGCAATTTTCGCATGTTCTTTCCTTATATTCGTACATCTCTCAGTATTTTGACTGTATCACCCTATACACACCTCGGATTTGCACGAAAGTTTATACATAGAACCCTAAGACATGGGGCTACAAGTTTTGTGCCCATGACCCTCGCATATTCTTTAGTATTCACTATCAAAAGATTGCTCGAATCCATATTAGAGAAATCGAATATTTCTGAAAGGGGTACCCCTTTGGTGAATTGGAGATTTCACTAATTTCTCCGAAATGTATTACCCTCGTGTTCAACTCGTTCGATATTTTTCCCCAAGAGATCTCACGGGTAAATGAATATATTGGAGTCGAAACGGAGCCTTAATTCAACATTTCAAAAATAAATCCCCTTTTTGAGGGCAATTTTCGCAAGTTTTCTCTTTATATTCGTACATCTCTCAGTATTTTGACGGTATCAACCTATACACACCTCGGATAAGCACGAAAGTTTATACATAGAACCCTAAGACATAGGGCTACAAGTTTTGTGCCCATGACCCTCGCATATTCTTTAGTATTCACTATCAAAAGATTGGTCGAATCCATATTAGAGAAATCGAATATTTCTGAAAGGGGTACCCCTTTGGTGAATTGGAGATTTCACTAATTTCTCCGAAATGTATTACCCTCGTGTTCAACTCGTTCGATATTTTTTCCCAAGATATCTCACGGGTGAATGAATATATTGGAGTCGAAACGGAGCCTTAATTCAACATTTCAAAAATAAATCCCCTTTTTGATGGCAATTTTCGCAAGTTCTTTCCTTATATTCGTACATCTCTCAGTATTTTGACTGTATCACCCTATACACACCTCGGATTTGCACGAAAGTTTATACATAGAACCCTAAGACATGGGGCTACAAGTTTTGTGCCCATGACCCTCGCATATTCTTTAGTATTCACTATCAAAAGATTGCTCGAATCCATATTAGAGAAATCGAATATTTCTGAAAGGGGTACCCCTTTGGTGAATTGGAGATTTCACTAATTTCTCCGAAATGTATTACCCTCGTGTTCAACTCGTTCGATATTTTTCCCCAAGATATCTCACGGGTAAATGAATATATTGGAGTCGAAACGGAGCCTTAATTCAACATTTCAAAAATAAATCCCCTTTTTGATGGCAATTTTCGCAAGTTCTTTCCTTATATTCGTACATCTCTCAGTATTTTTACTGTATCACCCTATACACACCTCGGATTTGCACGAAAGTTTATACATAGAACCCTAAGACATGGGGCTAAAAGTTTTGTGCCCATGACCCTCGCATATTCTTTAGTATTCACTATCAGAATATTGCTCGAATCCATATTAGAGAAATCGAATATTTCTGAAAGGGGTACCCCTTTGGTGAATTGGAGATTTCACTAATTTCTCCGAAATGTATTACCCTCGTGTTCAACTCGTTCGATATTTTTTCCCAAGATATCTCACGGGTGAATGAATATATTGGAGTCGAAACGGAGCCTTAATTCAACATTTCAAAAATAAATCCCCTTTTTGATGGCAATTTTCGCAAGTTCTTTCCTTATATTCGTACATCTCTCAGTATTTTGACTGTATCACCCTATACACACCTCGGATTTGCACGAAAGTTTATACATAGAACCCTAAGACATGGGGCTACAAGTTTTGTGCCCATGACCCTCGCATATTCTTTAGTATTCACTATCAAAAGATTGCTCGAATCCATATTAGAGAAATCGAATATTTCTGAAAGGGGTACCCCTTTGGTGAATTGGAGATTTCACTAATTTCTCCGAAATGTATTACCCTCGTGTTCAACTCGTTCGATATTTTTCCCCAAGATATCTCACGGGTAAATGAATATATTGGAGTCGAAACGGAGCCTTAATTCAACATTTCAAAAATAAATCCCCTTTTTTATGGCAATTTTCCTTATATTCGTACATCTCTCAGTATTTTGACTGTGTCACCCTATACACACCTCGGATTAGCACGAAAGTTTATACATAGAACCCTAAGACATAGGGCTACAAGTTTTGTGCCCATGACCCTCTCATATTATTTAGTATTCACTATCAAAACATTGCTCGAGTCCATATTAGAGAAATCGAATATTTCTGAAAGGGGTACCCCTTTGGTGAATTGGAGATTTCACTAATTTCTCCGAAATGTATTACCCTCGTGTTCAACTCGTTCGATATTTTTCCCCAAGAGATCTCACGGGTAAATGAATATATTGGAGTCGAAACGGAGCCTTAATTCAACATTTCAAAAATAAATCCCCTTTTTGATGGCAATTTTCGCAAGTTCTTTCCTTATATTCGTACATCTCTCAGTATTTTGACTGTATCACCCTATACACACCTCGGATTTGCACGAAAGTTTATACATAGAACCCTAAGACATGGGGCTAAAAGTTTTGTGCCCATGACCCTCGCATATTCTTTAGTATTCACTATCAAAAGATTGCTCGAATCCATATTAGAGAAATCGAATATTTCTGAAAGGGGTACCCCTTTGGTGAATTGGAGATTTCACTAATTTCTCCGAAATATATTACCCTCGTGTTCAACTCGTTCGATATTTTTCCCCAAGAGATCTCACGGGTAAATGAATATATTGGAGTCAAAACGGAGCCTTAATTCAACATTTCAAAAATAAATCCCCTTTTTGAGGGCAATTTTCGCAAGTTTTCTCTTTATATTCGTACATCTCTCAGTATTTTGACGGTATCAACCTATACACACCTCGGATAAGCACGAAAGTTTATACATAGAACCCTAAGACATAGGGCTACAAGTTTTGTGCCCATGACCCTCGCCTATTCTTTAGTATTCACTATCAAAAGATTGGTCGAATCCATATTAGAGAAATCGAATATTTCTGAAAGGGGTACCCCTTTGGTGAATTGGAGATTTCACTAATTTCTCCGAAATGTATTACCCTCGTGTTCAACTCGTTCGATATTTTTTCCCAAGATATCTCACGGGTGAATGAATATATTGGAGTCGAAACGGAGCCTTAATTCAACATTTCAAAAATAAATCCCCTTTTTGATGGCAATTTTCGCAAGTTCTTTCCTTATATTCGTACATCTCTCAGTATTTTGATTGTATCACCCTATACACACCTCGGATTTGCACGAAAGTTTATACATAGAACCCTAAGACATGGGGCTACAAGTTTTGTGCCCATGACCCTCGCATATTCTTTAGTATTCACTATCAAAAGATTGCTCGAATCCATATTAGAGAAATCGAATATTTCTGAAAGGGGTACCCCTTTGGTGAATTGGAGATTTCACTAATTTCTCCGAAATATATTACCCTCGTGTTCAACTCGTTCGATATTTTTCCCCAAGAGATATCACGGGTAAATGAATATATTGGAGTCAAAACGGAGCCTTAATTCAACATTTCAAAAATAAATCCCCTTTTTGAGGGCAATTTTCGCAAGTTTTCTCTTTATATTCGTACATCTCTCAGTATTTTGACGGTATCAACCTATACACACCTCGGATAAGCACGAAAGTTTATACATAGAACCCTAAGACATAGGGCTACAAGTTTTGTGCCCATGACCCTCGCCTATTCTTTAGTATTCACTATCAAAAGATTGGTCGAATCCATATTAGAGAAATCGAATATTTCTGAAAGGGGTACCCCTTTGGTGAATTGGAGATTTCACTAATTTCTCCGAAATGTATTACCCTCGTGTTCAACTCGTTCGATATTTTTTCCCAAGATATCTCACGGGTGAATGAATATATTGGAGTCGAAACGGAGCCTTAATTCAACATTTCAAAAATAAATCCCCTTTTTGATGGCAATTTTCGCAAGTTCTTTCCTTATATTCGTACATCTCTCAGTATTTTGATTGTATCACCCTATACACACCTCGGATTTGCACGAAAGTTTATACATAGAACCCTAAGACATGGGGCTACAAGTTTTGTGCCCATGACCCTCGCATATTCTTTAGTATTCACTATCAGAAGATTGCTCGAATCCATATTAGAGAAATCGAATATTTCTGAAAGGGGTACCCCTTTGGTGAATTGGAGATTTCACTAATTTCTCCGAAATGTATTACCCTCGTGTTCAACACGTTCGATATTTTTTCCCAAGATATCTCACGGGTGAATGAATATATTGGAGTCGAAACGGAGCCTTAATTCAACATTTCAAAAATAAATCCCCTTTTTGATGGCAATTTTCGCAAGTTCTTTCCTTATATTCGTACATCTCTCAGTATTTTGACTGTATCACCCTATACACACCTCGGATTTGCACGAAAGTTTATACATAGAACCCTAAGACATGGGGCTACAAGTTTTGTGCCCATGACCCTCGCATATTCTTTAGTATTCACTATCAAAAGATTGCTCGAATCCATATTAGAGAAATCGAATATTTCTGAAAGGGGTACCCCTTTGGTGAATTGGAGATTTCACTAATTTCTCCGAAATGTATTACCCTCGTGTTCAACTCGTTCGATATTTTTCCCCAAGAGATCTCACGGGTAAATGAATATATTGGAGTCGAAACGGAGCCTTAATTCAACATTTCAAAAATAAATCCCCTTTTTGAGGGCAATTTTCGCAAGTTTTCTCCTTATATTCGTACATCTCTCAGTATTTTGACGGTATCACCCTATACACACCTCGGATAAGCACGAAAGTTTATACATAGAACCCTAAGACATAGGGCTACAAGTTTTGTGCCCATGACCCTCGCATATTCTTTAGTATTCACTATCAAAAGATTGGTCGAATCCATATTAGAGAAATCGAATATTTCTGAAAGGGGTACCCCTTTGGTGAATTGGAGATTTCACTAATTTCTCCGAAATGTATTACCCTCGTGTTCAACTCGTTCGATATTTTTTCCCAAGATATCTCACGGGTGAATGAATATATTGGAGTCGAAACGGAGCCTTAATTCAACATTTCAAAAATAAATCCCCTTTTTGATGGCAATTTTCGCAAGTTCTTTCCTTATATTCGTACATCTCTCAGTATTTTGATTGTATCACCCTATACACACCTCGGATTTGCACGAAAGTTTATACATAGAACCCTAAGATATGGGGCTACAAGTTTTGTGCCCATGACCCTCGCATATTCTTTAGTATTCACTATCAGAAGATTGCTCGAATCCATATTAGAGAAATCGAATATTTCTGAAAGGGGTACCCCTTTGGTGAATTGGAGATTTCACTAATTTCTCCGAAATGTATTACCCTCGTGTTCAACTCGTTCGATATTTTTTCCCAAGATATCTCACGGGTGAATGAATATATTGGAGTCGAAACGGAGCCTTAATTCAACATTTCAAAAATAAATCCCCTTTTTGATGGCAATTTTCGCAAGTTCTTTCCTTATATTCGTACATCTCTCAGTATTTTGACTGTATCACCCTATACACACCTCAGATTTGCACGAAAGTTTATACATAGAACCCTAAGACATGGGGCTACAAGTTTTGTGCCCATGACCCTCGCATATTCTTTAGTATTCACTATCAAAAGATTGCTCGAATCCATATTAGAGAAATCGAATATTTCTGAAAGGGGTACCCCTTTGGTGAATTGTAGATTTCACTAATTTCTCCGAAATGTATTACCCTCGTGTTCAACTCGTTCGATATTTTTCCCCAAGAGATCTCACGGGTAAATGAATATATTGGAGTCGAAACGGAGCCTTAATTCAACATTTCAAAAATAAATCCCCTTTTTGATGGCAATTTTCGCAAGTTCTTTCCTTATATTCGTACATCTCTCAGTATTTTGACTGTATCACCCTATACACACCTCGGATTTGCACGAAAGTTTATACATAGAACCCTAAGACATGGGGCTAAAAGTTTTGTGCCCATGACCCTCGCATATTCTTTAGTATTCACTATCAGAATATTGCTCGAATCCATATTAGAGAAATCGAATATTTCTGAAAGGGGTACCCCTTTGGTGAATTGGAGATTTCACTAATTTCTCCGAAATGTATTACCCTCGTGTTCAACTCGTTCGATATTTTTTCCCAAGATATCTCACGGGTGAATGAATATATTGGAGTTGAAACGGAGCCTTAATTCAACATTTCAAAAATAAATCCCCTTTTTGATGGCAGTTTTCGCAAGTTCTTTCCTTATATTCGTACATCTCTCAGTATTTTGACTGTATCACCCTATACAAACCAGGAATTTGCACGAAATTTTATATATAGAACCCTAAGATATAGGGCTACAAGTTTTGTGACCATGACCCACGCATATTCTTTAGTATTCACTATCAAAAGATTGCTCGAATCCATATTAGAGAAATCAAATATTTCTGAAAGGGGTACCCCTTTGGTGAATTGGAGATTTCACTAATTTCTCCGAAATGTATTACCCTCGTGTTCAACTCGTTCGATATTTTTCCCCAAGATATCTCACGGGTAAATGAATATATTGGAGTCGAAACGGAGCCTTAATTCAACATTTCAAAAATAAATCCCCTTTTTTATGGCAATTTTCCTTATATTCGTACATCTCTCAGTATTTTGACTGTGTCACCCTATACACACCTCGGATTAGCACGAAAGTTTATACATAGAACCCTAAGACATAGGGCTACAAGTTTTGTGCCCATGACCCTCTCATATTATTTAGTATTCACTATCAAAACATTGCTCGAGTCCATATTAGAGAAATCGAATATTTCTGAAAGGGGTACCCCTTTGGTGAATTGGAGATTTCACTAATTTCTCCGAAATGTATTACCCTCGTGTTCAACTCGTTCGATATTTTTCCCCAAGAGATCTCACGGGTAAATGAATATATTGGAGTCGAAACGGAGCCTTAATTCAACATTTCAAAAATAAATCCCCTTTTTGATGGCAATTTTCGCAAGTTCTTTCCTTATATTCGTACATCTCTCAGTATTTTGACTGTATCACCCTATACACACCTCGGATTTGCACGAAAGTTTATACATAGAACCCTAAGACATGGGGCTAAAAGTTTTGTGCCCATGACCCTCGCATATTCTTTAGTATTCACTATCAGAATATTGCTCGAATCCATATTAGAGAAATCGAATATTTCTGAAAGGGGTACCCCTTTGGTGAATTGGAGATTTCACTAATTTCTCCGAAATGTATTACCCTCGTGTTCAACTCGTTCGATATTTTTTCCCAAGATATCTCACGGGTGAATGAATATATTGGAGTTGAAACGGAGCCTTAATTCAACATTTCAAAAATAAATCCCCTTTTTGATGGCAGTTTTCGCAAGTTCTTTCCTTATATTCGTACATCTCTCAGTATTTTGACTGTATCACCCTATACACACCTCGGATTTGCACGAAAGTTTATACATAGAACCCTAAGACATGGGGCTACAAGTTTTGTGCCCATGACCCTCGCATATTCTTTAGTATTCACTATCAAAAGATTGCTCGAATCCATATTAGAGAAATCGAATATTTCTGAAAGGGGTACCCCTTTGGTGAATTGGAGATTTCACTAATTTCTCCGAAATATATTACCCTCGTGTTCAACTCGTTCGATATTTTTCCCCAAGAGATCTCACGGGTAAATGAATATATTGGAGTCAAAACGGAGCCTTAATTCAACATTTCAAAAATAAATCCCCTTTTTGAGGGCAATTTTCGCAAGTTTTCTCTTTATATTCGTACATCTCTCAGTATTTTGACGGTATCAACCTATACACACCTCGGATAAGCACGAAAGTTTATACATAGAACCCTAAGACATAGGGCTACAAGTTTTGTGCCCATGACCCTCGCCTATTCTTTAGTATTCACTATCAAAAGATTGGTCGAATCCATATTAGAGAAATCGAATATTTCTGAAAGGGGTACCCCTTTGGTGAATTGGAGATTTCACTAATTTCTCCGAAATGTATTACCCTCGTGTTCAACTCGTTCGATATTTTTTCCCAAGATATCTCACGGGTGAATGAATATATTGGAGTCGAAACGGAGCCTTAATTCAACATTTCAAAAATAAATCCCCTTTTTGATGGCAATTTTCGCAAGTTCTTTCCTTATATTCGTACATCTCTCAGTATTTTGATTGTATCACCCTATACACACCTCGGATTTGCACGAAAGTTTATACATAGAACCCTAAGACATGGGGCTACAAGTTTTGTGCCCATGACCCTCGCATATTCTTTAGTATTCACTATCAAAAGATTGCTCGAATCCATATTAGAGAAATCGAATATTTCTGAAAGGGGTACCCCTTTGGTGAATTGGAGATTTCACTAATTTCTCCGAAATATATTACCCTCGTGTTCAACTCGTTCGATATTTTTCCCCAAGAGATATCACGGGTAAATGAATATATTGGAGTCAAAACGGAGCCTTAATTCAACATTTCAAAAATAAATCCCCTTTTTGAGGGCAATTTTCGCAAGTTTTCTCTTTATATTCGTACATCTCTCAGTATTTTGACGGTATCAACCTATACACACCTCGGATAAGCACGAAAGTTTATACATAGAACCCTAAGACATAGGGCTACAAGTTTTGTGCCCATGACCCTCGCCTATTCTTTAGTATTCACTATCAAAAGATTGGTCGAATCCATATTAGAGAAATCGAATATTTCTGAAAGGGGTACCCCTTTGGTGAATTGGAGATTTCACTAATTTCTCCGAAATGTATTACCCTCGTGTTCAACTCGTTCGATATTTTTTCCCAAGATATCTCACGGGTGAATGAATATATTGGAGTCGAAACGGAGCCTTAATTCAACATTTCAAAAATAAATCCCCTTTTTGATGGCAATTTTCGCAAGTTCTTTCCTTATATTCGTACATCTCTCAGTATTTTGATTGTATCACCCTATACACACCTCGGATTTGCACGAAAGTTTATACATAGAACCCTAAGACATGGGGCTACAAGTTTTGTGCCCATGACCCTCGCATATTCTTTAGTATTCACTATCAGAAGATTGCTCGAATCCATATTAGAGAAATCGAATATTTCTGAAAGGGGTACCCCTTTGGTGAATTGGAGATTTCACTAATTTCTCCGAAATGTATTACCCTCGTGTTCAACACGTTCGATATTTTTTCCCAAGATATCTCACGGGTGAATGAATATATTGGAGTCGAAACGGAGCCTTAATTCAACATTTCAAAAATAAATCCCCTTTTTGATGGCAATTTTCGCAAGTTCTTTCCTTATATTCGTACATCTCTCAGTATTTTGACTGTATCACCCTATACACACCTCGGATTTGCACGAAAGTTTATACATAGAACCCTAAGACATGGGGCTACAAGTTTTGTGCCCATGACCCTCGCATATTCTTTAGTATTCACTATCAAAAGATTGCTCGAATCCATATTAGAGAAATCGAATATTTCTGAAAGGGGTACCCCTTTGGTGAATTGGAGATTTCACTAATTTCTCCGAAATGTATTACCCTCGTGTTCAACTCGTTCGATATTTTTCCCCAAGAGATCTCACGGGTAAATGAATATATTGGAGTCGAAACGGAGCCTTAATTCAACATTTCAAAAATAAATCCCCTTTTTGAGGGCAATTTTCGCAAGTTTTCTCCTTATATTCGTACATCTCTCAGTATTTTGACGGTATCACCCTATACACACCTCGGATAAGCACGAAAGTTTATACATAGAACCCTAAGACATAGGGCTACAAGTTTTGTGCCCATGACCCTCGCATATTCTTTAGTATTCACTATCAAAAGATTGGTCGAATCCATATTAGAGAAATCGAATATTTCTGAAAGGGGTACCCCTTTGGTGAATTGGAGATTTCACTAATTTCTCCGAAATGTATTACCCTCGTGTTCAACTCGTTCGATATTTTTTCCCAAGATATCTCACGGGTGAATGAATATATTGGAGTCGAAACGGAGCCTTAATTCAACATTTCAAAAATAAATCCCCTTTTTGATGGCAATTTTCGCAAGTTCTTTCCTTATATTCGTACATCTCTCAGTATTTTGATTGTATCACCCTATACACACCTCGGATTTGCACGAAAGTTTATACATAGAACCCTAAGATATGGGGCTACAAGTTTTGTGCCCATGACCCTCGCATATTCTTTAGTATTCACTATCAGAAGATTGCTCGAATCCATATTAGAGAAATCGAATATTTCTGAAAGGGGTACCCCTTTGGTGAATTGGAGATTTCACTAATTTCTCCGAAATGTATTACCCTCGTGTTCAACTCGTTCGATATTTTTTCCCAAGATATCTCACGGGTGAATGAATATATTGGAGTCGAAACGGAGCCTTAATTCAACATTTCAAAAATAAATCCCCTTTTTGATGGCAATTTTCGCAAGTTCTTTCCTTATATTCGTACATCTCTCAGTATTTTGACTGTATCACCCTATACACACCTCAGATTTGCACGAAAGTTTATACATAGAACCCTAAGACATGGGGCTACAAGTTTTGTGCCCATGACCCTCGCATATTCTTTAGTATTCACTATCAAAAGATTGCTCGAATCCATATTAGAGAAATCGAATATTTCTGAAAGGGGTACCCCTTTGGTGAATTGTAGATTTCACTAATTTCTCCGAAATGTATTACCCTCGTGTTCAACTCGTTCGATATTTTTCCCCAAGAGATCTCACGGGTAAATGAATATATTGGAGTCGAAACGGAGCCTTAATTCAACATTTCAAAAATAAATCCCCTTTTTGATGGCAATTTTCGCAAGTTCTTTCCTTATATTCGTACATCTCTCAGTATTTTGACTGTATCACCCTATACACACCTCGGATTTGCACGAAAGTTTATACATAGAACCCTAAGACATGGGGCTAAAAGTTTTGTGCCCATGACCCTCGCATATTCTTTAGTATTCACTATCAGAATATTGCTCGAATCCATATTAGAGAAATCGAATATTTCTGAAAGGGGTACCCCTTTGGTGAATTGGAGATTTCACTAATTTCTCCGAAATGTATTACCCTCGTGTTCAACTCGTTCGATATTTTTTCCCAAGATATCTCACGGGTGAATGAATATATTGGAGTTGAAACGGAGCCTTAATTCAACATTTCAAAAATAAATCCCCTTTTTGATGGCAGTTTTCGCAAGTTCTTTCCTTATATTCGTACATCTCTCAGTATTTTGACTGTATCACCCTATACAAACCAGGAATTTGCACGAAATTTTATATATAGAACCCTAAGATATAGGGCTACAAGTTTTGTGACCATGACCCACGCATATTCTTTAGTATTCACTATCAAAAGATTGCTCGAATCCATATTAGAGAAATCAAATATTTCTGAAAGGGGTACCCCTTTGGTGAATTGGAGATTTCACTAATTTCTCCGAAATGTATTACCCTCGTGTTCAACTCGTTCGATATTTTTCCCCAAGATATCTCACGGGTAAATGAATATATTGGAGTCGAAACGGAGCCTTAATTCAACATTTCAAAAATAAATCCCCTTTTTTATGGCAATTTTCCTTATATTCGTACATCTCTCAGTATTTTGACTGTGTCACCCTATACACACCTCGGATTAGCACGAAAGTTTATACATAGAACCCTAAGACATAGGGCTACAAGTTTTGTGCCCATGACCCTCTCATATTATTTAGTATTCACTATCAAAACATTGCTCGAGTCCATATTAGAGAAATCGAATATTTCTGAAAGGGGTACCCCTTTGGTGAATTGGAGATTTCACTAATTTCTCCGAAATGTATTACCCTCGTGTTCAACTCGTTCGATATTTTTCCCCAAGAGATCTCACGGGTAAATGAATATATTGGAGTCGAAACGGAGCCTTAATTCAACATTTCAAAAATAAATCCCCTTTTTGATGGCAAT
Organism: Humulus lupulus; assembly: GCF_963169125.1. Taxonomy (NCBI): domain Eukaryota; kingdom Viridiplantae; phylum Streptophyta; class Magnoliopsida; order Rosales; family Cannabaceae; genus Humulus; species Humulus lupulus. The sequence continues at coordinate 251,230,341 of NC_084796.1, forward strand.
TTTCGCAAGTTCTTTCCTTATATTCGTACATCTCTCAGTATTTTGACTGTATCACCCTATACACACCTCGGATTTGCACGAAAGTTTATACATAGAACCCTAAGACATGGGGCTAAAAGTTTTGTGCCCATGACCCTCGCATATTCTTTAGTATTCACTATCAGAATATTGCTCGAATCCATATTAGAGAAATCGAATATTTCTGAAAGGGGTACCCCTTTGGTGAATTGGAGATTTCACTAATTTCTCCGAAATGTATTACCCTCGTGTTCAACTCGTTCGATATTTTTTCCCAAGATATCTCACGGGTGAATGAATATATTGGAGTTGAAACGGAGCCTTAATTCAACATTTCAAAAATAAATCCCCTTTTTGATGGCAGTTTTCGCAAGTTCTTTCCTTATATTCGTACATCTCTCAGTATTTTGACTGTATCACCCTATACACACCTCGGATTTGCACGAAAGTTTATACATAGAACCCTAAGACATGGGGCTACAAGTTTTGTGCCCATGACCCTCGCATATTCTTTAGTATTCACTATCAAAAGATTGCTCGAATCCATATTAGAGAAATCGAATATTTCTGAAAGGGGTACCCCTTTGGTGAATTGGAGATTTCACTAATTTCTCCGAAATATATTACCCTCGTGTTCAACTCGTTCGATATTTTTCCCCAAGAGATCTCACGGGTAAATGAATATATTGGAGTCAAAACGGAGCCTTAATTCAACATTTCAAAAATAAATCCCCTTTTTGAGGGCAATTTTCGCAAGTTTTCTCTTTATATTCGTACATCTCTCAGTATTTTGACGGTATCAACCTATACACACCTCGGATAAGCACGAAAGTTTATACATAGAACCCTAAGACATAGGGCTACAAGTTTTGTGCCCATGACCCTCGCCTATTCTTTAGTATTCACTATCAAAAGATTGGTCGAATCCATATTAGAGAAATCGAATATTTCTGAAAGGGGTACCCCTTTGGTGAATTGGAGATTTCACTAATTTCTCCGAAATGTATTACCCTCGTGTTCAACTCGTTCGATATTTTTTCCCAAGATATCTCACGGGTGAATGAATATATTGGAGTCGAAACGGAGCCTTAATTCAACATTTCAAAAATAAATCCCCTTTTTGATGGCAATTTTCGCAAGTTCTTTCCTTATATTCGTACATCTCTCAGTATTTTGATTGTATCACCCTATACACACCTCGGATTTGCACGAAAGTTTATACATAGAACCCTAAGACATGGGGCTACAAGTTTTGTGCCCATGACCCTCGCATATTCTTTAGTATTCACTATCAGAAGATTGCTCGAATCCATATTAGAGAAATCGAATATTTCTGAAAGGGGTACCCCTTTGGTGAATTGGAGATTTCACTAATTTCTCCGAAATGTATTACCCTCGTGTTCAACACGTTCGATATTTTTTCCCAAGATATCTCACGGGTGAATGAATATATTGGAGTCGAAACGGAGCCTTAATTCAACATTTCAAAAATAAATCCCCTTTTTGATGGCAATTTTCGCAAGTTCTTTCCTTATATTCGTACATCTCTCAGTATTTTGACTGTATCACCCTATACACACCTCGGATTTGCACGAAAGTTTATACATAGAACCCTAAGACATGGGGCTACAAGTTTTGTGCCCATGACCCTCGCATATTCTTTAGTATTCACTATCAAAAGATTGCTCGAATCCATATTAGAGAAATCGAATATTTCTGAAAGGGGTACCCCTTTGGTGAATTGGAGATTTCACTAATTTCTCCGAAATGTATTACCCTCGTGTTCAACTCGTTCGATATTTTTCCCCAAGAGATCTCACGGGTAAATGAATATATTGGAGTCGAAACGGAGCCTTAATTCAACATTTCAAAAATAAATCCCCTTTTTGAGGGCAATTTTCGCAAGTTTTCTCCTTATATTCGTACATCTCTCAGTATTTTGACGGTATCACCCTATACACACCTCGGATAAGCACGAAAGTTTATACATAGAACCCTAAGACATAGGGCTACAAGTTTTGTGCCCATGACCCTCGCATATTCTTTAGTATTCACTATCAAAAGATTGGTCGAATCCATATTAGAGAAATCGAATATTTCTGAAAGGGGTACCCCTTTGGTGAATTGGAGATTTCACTAATTTCTCCGAAATGTATTACCCTCGTGTTCAACTCGTTCGATATTTTTTCCCAAGATATCTCACGGGTGAATGAATATATTGGAGTCGAAACGGAGCCTTAATTCAACATTTCAAAAATAAATCCCCTTTTTGATGGCAATTTTCGCAAGTTCTTTCCTTATATTCGTACATCTCTCAGTATTTTGACTGTATCACCCTATACACACCTCAGATTTGCACGAAAGTTTATACATAGAACCCTAAGACATGGGGCTACAAGTTTTGTGCCCATGACCCTCGCATATTCTTTAGTATTCACTATCAAAAGATTGCTCGAATCCATATTAGAGAAATCGAATATTTCTGAAAGGGGTACCCCTTTGGTGAATTGTAGATTTCACTAATTTCTCCGAAATGTATTACCCTCGTGTTCAACTCGTTCGATATTTTTCCCCAAGAGATCTCACGGGTAAATGAATATATTGGAGTCGAAACAGAGCCTTAATTCAACATTTCAAAAAAAATTCCCCTTTTTTTGGGCAATTTTCACAAGTTTTTTCCTTATATTCGTACATCTCTCAGTATTTTGACTGTATCACCCTATACAAACCAGGAATTTGCACGAAATTTTATATATAGAACCCTAAGATATAGGGCTACAAGTTTTGTGACCATGACCCACGCATATTCTTTAGTATTCACTATCAAAAGATTGCTCGAATCCATATTAGAGAAATCAAATATTTCTGAAAGGGGTACCCCTTTGGTGAATTGGAGATGTCACTAATTTCTCCGAAATGTATTACCCTCGTGTTCAACTCGTTCGATATTTTTTCCCAAGAGATCTCACGGGTAAATGAATATATTGGAGTCGAAACGGAGCCTTAATTCAACATTTCAAAAAAAATTCTCCTTTTTGAGGGCAATTTTCGCAAGTTTTTTCCTTATATTCGTACATCTCTCGGTATTTTGACTGTATCACCCTCTACACAACACGGATTTGCACGAAATTTTATACATAGAACCCTAAGACATAGGGCTACAAGTTTTGTGACCATGAATCTCGCATATTCTTTAGTATTCACTATCAAAAGATTGCTCGAATCCATATTAGAGAAAACAAATATTTCTGAAAGGGGTACCCGTTTGGTGAATTGTAGATTTCACTAATTTCTCCGAAATGTATTACCCTCGTGTTCAACTCGTTCGATATTTTCCCCCAAGAGATCTCACGGGTAAATGAATATATTGGAGTCGAAACGGAGCCTTAATTCAACATTTAAAAAAAAAATCCCCTTTTTGATGGCAATTTTCGCAAGTTTTTTCCTTATATTCGTACATCTCTCGGTATTTTGACTGTATCACCCTATACACACCTCGGATAAGCATGAAATTTTATACATAGAACCCTAAGACATAGGGCTACAAGTTTTGTGCCCATGACCCTCTCATATTCTTTAGTATTCACTATCAAACCATTGCTCGAATCCATATTAGAGAAATCGAATATTTCTGAAAGGGGTACCCCTTTGGTGAATTGGAGATTTCACTAATTTCTCCGGAATGTATTACCCTCGTGTTCAACTCGTTCGATATTTTCCCCCAAGAGATCTCACGGGTAAATGAATAAATTGGAGTCGAAACGGAGCCTTAATTCAACATTTCAAAAATAAATCCCCTTTTTGATGGCAATTTTCGCAAGTTTTTTCCTTATATTCGTACATCTCTCAGTATTTTGACTGTATCACCCTATACACACCTCGGATTTGCACGAAAGTTTATACATAGAACCCTAAGACATGGGGCTACATGTTTTGTGCCCATGACCCTCTCATATTCTTTAGTATTCACCATCAAAACATTGCTCGAATCCATATTAGAGAAATCGAATATTTCTGAAAGGGGTACCCCTTTGGTGAATTGGAGATTTCACTAATTTCTCCGGAATGTATTACCCTCGTGTTCAACTCGTTCGATATTTTTCCCGAACAGATCTCACGGGTAAAGGAATAAATTGGAGTCGAAACGGAGCCTTAATTCAACATTTCAAAAATAAATCCCCTTTTTGATGGCAATTTTCGCAAGTTTTTTCTTTATATTCGTACATCTCTCAGTATTTTGACGGTATCACCCTATACACACCTCGGATAAGCACGAAATTTTATACATAGAACCCTAAGACATAGGGCTACATGTTTGTGCCCATGCCCCTCGCATATTCTGTAGTATTCACTATCAAAACATTGCTCGAATCCATATTAGAGAAATCGAATATTTCTGAAAGGGGTACCCCTTTGGTGAATTGGAGATTTCACTAATTTCTCCGAAATGTATTACCCTCGTGTTCAACTCGTTCGATATTTTTCTCCAAGAGATCTCATGGGTAAATGAATCTATTGGGGTCGAAACAGAGCCTTAAGTCAACATTTCAAAAAATATTTCCCTTTTTGATGGCAATTTTTGCAAGTTTTTTCCTAAATTAGTACATCTCTCAGTATTTTGACAGTATCACCCACTACACACCTCGAATTTGCACGAAAATTTTTACATAGAACCCTAAGACATAGGGCTACAACTTTTGTGCTCGTGACCCTTCCATATTATTTAGTATTCGCTATCAAAACATTGCTCGAATCCATATTGGAGTAGTCGATGATTTCTGAAAGGGGTACCCCTTTGGTGAATTGGAGATTTCACTAATTTCTCCGAAATGTATTACCCTCGTGTTCAACTCGTTCGATATTTTTCCCCAAGAGATCTCATGGGTAAATTAATGTATTGGAGTCGAAACGGAGCCTTAAGTCAACATTTCAAAAATAAATCCCCTTTTTGATGGCAATTTTCGCAAGTTTTTTCCTTATATTCGTACATCTCTCAGTATTTTGACTGTATCACCTTATACCCACAACGGATTTGCACGAAAGTTTATACATAAAACCCTAAGACATAGGGCTAAAAGTTTTGTGCCCATGACCCTCGCATATTCTTTAGTATTCACTATCAAAAGATTGGTCGAATCCATATTAGAGAAATCGAATATTTCTGAAAGGGGTACCCCTTTGGTGAATTGGAGATTTCACTAATTTCTCCGAAATGTATTACCCTCGTGTTCAACTCGTTCGATATTTTTCCCGAACAGATCTCACGGGTAAAGGAATAAATTGGAGTCGAAACGGAGCCTTAATTCAACATTTCAAAAATAAATCCCCTTTTTGATGGCAATTTTCGCAAGTTTTTTCTTTATATTCGTACATCTGTCAATATTTTTACGGTATCACCCTATACACACCTCGGATAAGCACGAAATTTTATACATAGAACCCTAAGACATAGGGCTACATGTTTTGTGCCCATGCCCCTCGCATATTCTGTAGTATTCACTATCAAAACATTGCTCGAATCCATATTAGAGAAATCGAATATTTCTGAAAGGGGTACCCCTTTGGTGAATTGGTGATTTCACTAATTTCTCCGAAATGTATTACCCTCGTGTTCAACTCGTTCGATATTTTTCCCCAAGAGATCTCACGGGTAAATGAATAAATTGGAGACGAAACGGAGCCTTAATTCAACATTTCAACCAAAAATCCCCTTTTTGATGGCAATTTTCGCAAGTTTTTTCCTTATATTCGTTCATCTCTCAGTATTTTGACTGTATCACCCTATACACACCATGGGTTTGCACGAAAGTTTATACATAGAACCCTAAGACATAGGCCTACAAGTTTTGTGCCCATGACCCTCGCATATTCTTTAGTATTCACTATCAAAAGAGTGCTCGAATCCATATTAGAGAAATCGAATATTTCTGAAAGGGGTACCCCTTTGGTGAATTGGAGATGTCACTAATTTCTCCGAAATGTATTACCCTCGTGTTCAACTCATTCGATATTTTTCCCCAAGAGATCTCACGGGTAAATGAATATATTGGAGTCAAAACGGAGCCTTAATTCAACATTTCAAAAATAAATCCCCTTTTTGATGGCAATTTTCGCAAGTTCTTTCCTTATATTCGTACATCTCTCAGTATTTTGAATGTATCACCCTATACACACCTCGGATTTGCACGAAAGTTTATACATAGAACACTAAGACATGGGGCTACAAGTTTTGTGCCCATGACCCTCGCATATTCTTTAGTATTCACTATCAAAATATTGCTCGAATCCATATTAGAGAAATCGAATATTTCTGAAAGGGGTACCCCATTGGTGAATTGGAGATGTCACTAATTTCTCCGAAATGTATTACCCTCGTGTTCAAATCGTTCGATATTTTTCCCCAAGAGATCTCACGGGTAAATGAATATATTGGAGTCGAAACGGAGCCATAATTCAACATTTCAAAAATAAATCCCCTTTTTGATGGCAATTTTCGCAAGTTTTTTCCTTATATTCGTACATCTCTCAGTATTTTGACTGTATCACCTTATACCCACAACGGATTTGCACGAAAGTTTATACATAAAACCCTAAGACATAGGGCTAAAAGTTTTGTGCCCATGACCCTCGCATATTCTTTAGTATTCACTATCAAAAGATTGCTCGAATCCATATTAGAGAAATCGAATATTTCTGAAAGGGGTACCCCTTTGGTGAATTGGAGATGTCACTAATTTCTCCGAAATGTATTACCCTCGTGTTCAAATCGTTCGATATTTTTCCCCAAGAGATCTCACGGGTAAATGAATATATTGGAGTCGAAACGGAGCCTTAATTCAACATTTCAAAAATAAATCCCCTTTTTGATGGCAATTTTCGCAAGTTTTTTCCTTATATTCGTACATCTCTCAGTATTTTGACTGTATCACCTTATACCCACAACGGATTTGCACGAAAGTTTATACATAAAACCCTAAGACATAGGGCTAAAAGTTTTGTGCCCATGACCCTCGCATATTCTTTAGTATTCACTATCAAAAGATTGGTCGAATCCATATTAGAGAAATCGAATATTTCTGAAAGGGGTACCCCTTTGGTGAATTGGAGATTTCACTAATTTCTCCGAAATGTATTACCCTCGTGTTCAACTCGTTCGATATTTTTCCCGAACAGATCTCACGGGTAAAGGAATAAATTGGAGTCGAAACGGAGCCTTAATTCAACATTTCAAAAATAAATCCCCTTTTTGATGGCAATTTTCGCAAGTTTTTTCTTTATATTCGTACATCTGTCAATATTTTTACGGTATCACCCTATACACACCTCGGATAAGCACAAAATTTTATACATAGAACCCTAAGACATAGGGCTACATGTTTTGTGCCCATGCCCCTCGCATATTCTGTAGTATTCACTATCAAAACATTGCTCGAATCCATATTAGAGAAATCGAATATTTCTGAAAGGGGTACCCCTTTGGTGAATTGGTGATTTCACTAATTTCTCCGAAATGTATTACCCTCGTGTTCAACTCGTTCGATATTTTTCCCCAAGAGATCTCACGGGTAAATGAATAAATTGGAGACGAAACGGAGCCTTAATTCAACATTTCAACCAAAAATCCCCTTTTTGATGGCAATTTTCGCAAGTTTTTTCCTTATATTCGTTCATCTCTCAGTATTTTGACTGTATCACCCTATACACACCATGGGTTTGCACGAAAGTTTATACATAGAACCCTAAGACATAGGCCTACAAGTTTTGTGCCCATGACCCTCGCATATTCTTTAGTATTCACTATCAAAAGAGTGCTCGAATCCATATTAGAGAAATCGAATATTTCTGAAAGGGGTACCCCTTTGGTGAATTGGAGATGTCACTAATTTCTCCGAAATGTATTACCCTCGTGTTCAACTCATTCGATATTTTTCCCCAAGAGATCTCACGGGTAAATGAATATATTGGAGTCCAAACGGAGCCTTAATTCAACATTTCAAAAATAAATCCCCTTTTTGATGGCAATTTTCGCAAGTTCTTTCCTTATATTCGTACATCTCTCAGTATTTTGAATGTATCACCCTATACACACCTCGGATTTGCACGAAAGTTTATACATAGAACACTAAGACATGGGGCTACAAGTTTTGTGCCCATGACCCTCGCATATTCTTTAGTATTCACTATCAAAATATTGCTCGAATCCATATTAGAGAAATCGAATATTTCTGAAAGGGGTACCCCATTGGTGAATTGGAGATGTCACTAATTTCTCCGAAATGTATTACCCTCGTGTTCAAATCGTTCGATATTTTTCCCCAAGAGATCTCACGGGTAAATGAATATATTGGAGTCGAAACGGAGCCATAATTCAACATTTCAAAAATAAATCCCCTTTTTGATGGCAATTTTCGCAAGTTTTTTCCTTATATTCGTACATCTCTCAGTATTTTGACTGTATCACCTTATACCCACAACGGATTTGCACGAAAGTTTATACATAAAACCCTAAGACATAGGGCTAAAAGTTTTGTGCCCATGACCCTCGCATATTCTTTAGTATTCACTATCAAAAGATTGCTCGAATCCATATTAGAGAAATCGAATATTTCTGAAAGGGGTACCCCTTTGGTGAATTGGAGATGTCACTAATTTCTCCGAAATGTATTACCCTCGTGTTCAAATCGTTCGATATTTTTCCCCAAGAGATCTCACGGGTAAATGAATATATTGGAGTCGAAACGGAGCCTTAATTCAACATTTCAAAAATAAATCCCCTTTTTGATGGCAATTTTCGCAAGTTTTTTCCTTATATTCGTACATCTCTCAGTATTTTGACTGTATCACCTTATACCCACAACGGATTTGCACGAAAGTTTATACATAAAACCCTAAGACATAGGGCTAAAAGTTTTGTGCCCATGACCCTCGCATATTCTTTAGTATTCACTATCAAAAGATTGCTCGAATCCATATTACAGAAATCGAATATTTCTGAAAGGGGTACCCCTTTGGTGAATTGGAGATGTCACTAATTTCTCCGAAATGTATTACCCTCGTGTTCAACTCGTTCGATATTTTTCCCCAAGATATCTCACGGGTAAATGAATATATTGGAGTCGAAACGGAGCCTTAATTCAACATTTAAAAAAAAAATCCCCTTTTTGATGGCAATTTTCGCATGTTTTTTCCTTATATTCGTACATCTCTCGGTATTTTGACTGTATCACCCTATACACACCTCGGATAAGCACGAAATTTTATACATAGAACCCTAAGACATAGGGCTACAAGTTTTGTGCCCATGACCCTCTCATATTCTTTAGTATTCACTATCAAAACATTGCTCGAGTCCATATTAGAGAAATCGAATATTTCTGAAAGGGGTACCCCTTTGGTGAATTGGAGATTTCACTAATTTCTCCGAAATGTATTACCCTCGTGTTCAACTCGTTCGATATTTTTCCCCAAGAGATCTCACGGGTAAATGAATATATTGGAGTCGAAACGGAGCCTTAATTCAACATTTCAAAAATAAATCCCCTTTTTGATGGCAATTTTCGCAAGTTTTTTCCTTATATTCGTACATCTCTCAGTATTTTGACTGTATCACCTTATACCCACCACGGATTTGCACGAAAGTTTATACATAGAACCCTAAGACATAGGGCTAAAAGTTTTGTGCCCATGACCCTCGCATATTCTTTAGTATTCACTATCAAAAGATTGCTCGAATCCATATTAGAGAAATCGAATATTTCTGAAAGGGGTACCCCTTTGGTGAATTGGTGATGTCACTAATTTCTCCGAAATGTATTACCCTCGTGTTCAACTCGTTCGATATTTTTCCCCAAGATATCTCACGGGTAAATGAATATATTGGAGTCGAAACGGAGCCTTAATTCAACATTTAAAAAAAAAATCCCCTTTTTGATGGCAATTTTCGCATGTTTTTTCCTTATATTCGTACATCTCTCGGTATTTTGACTGTATCACGCTATACACACCTCGGATAAGCACGAAATTTTATACATAGAACCCTAAGACATAGGGCTACAAGTTTTGTGCCCATGACCCTCTCATATTCTTTAGTATTCACTATCAAAACATTGCTCGAGTCCATATTAGAGAAATCGAATATTTCTGAAAGGGGTACCCCTTTGGTGAATTGGAGATTTCACTAATTTCTCCGAAATGTATTACCCTCGTGTTCAACTCGTTCGATATTTTTCCCCAAGAGATCTCACGGGTAAATGAATATATTGGAGTCGAAACGGAGCCTTAATTCAACATTTCAACCAAAAATCCCCTTTTTGATGGCAATTTTCGCAAGTTTTTTCCTTATATTCGTTCATCTCTCAGTATTTTGACTGTATCACCCTATACACACCACGGATTTGCACGAAAGTTTATATATAGAACCCTAAGACATAGGCCTACAAGTTTTGTGCCCATGACCCTCGCATATTCTTTAGTATTCACTATCAAAAGATTGCTCGAATCCATATTAGAGCAATCGAATATTTCTGAAAGGGGTACCCCTTTGGTGAATTGGAGATTTCACTAATTTCTCCGAAATGTATTACCCTCGTGTTCAACTCGTTCGATATTTTTCCCCAAGATATCTCACGGGTGAATGAATATATTGGAGTCGAAACGGAGCCTTAATTCAACATTTCAAAAATAAATCCCCTTTTTGATGGCAATTTTCGCAAGTTCTTTCCTTATATTCGTACATCTCTCAGTATTTTGACTGTATCACCCTATACACACCTCAGATTTGCACGAAAGTATATACATAGAACCCTAAGACATGGGGCTACAAGTTCTGTGCCCATGACCCTCGCATATTCTTTAGTATTCACTATCAAAAGATTGCTCGAATCCATATTAGAGAAATCGAATATTTCTGAAAGGGGTACCCCTTTGGTGCATTGGAGATTTCACTAATTTCTCCGAAATGTATTACCCTCGTGTTCAACTCGTTCGATATTTTTTCCCAAGATATCTCACGGGTGAATGAATATATTGGAGTAGAAACGGAACCTTAATTCAACATTTCAAAAATAAATCCCCTTTTTGATGGCAATTTTCGCAAGTTCTTTCCTTATATTCATACATCTCTCAGTATTTTGACTGTATCAACCTATACACTCCTCGGATTTGCACGGAAGTATATACATAGAACCCTAAGACATGGGGCTACAAGTTTGGTGCCCATGCCCCTCGCATATTCTGTAGTATTCACTATCAAAACATTGCTCGAATCCATATTAGAGCAATCGAATATTTCTGAAAGGGGTACCCCTTTGGTGAATTGGAGATTTAACTAATTTCTCCGAAATGTATTACCCTCGTGTTCAACTCGTTCGATATTTTTCCCCAAGATATCTCACGGGTAAATCAATATATTGGAGTCGAAACGGAGCCTTAATTCAACATTTAAAAAAAAAATCCCCTTTTTGATGGCAATTTTCGCATGTTTTTTCCTTATATTCGTACATCTCTCGGTATTTTGACTGTATCACCCTATACACACCTCGGATAAGCACGAAATTTTATACATAGAACCCTAGCACATAGGGCTACAAGTTTTGTGCCCATGACCCTCTCATATTCTTTAGTATTCACTATCAAAACATTGCTCGAGTCCATATTAGAGAAATCGAATATTTCTGAAAGGGGTACCCCTTTGGTGAATTGGAGATTTCACTAATTTCTCCGAAATGTATTACCCTCGTGTTCAACTCGTTCGATATTTTTCCCCAAGAGATCTCACGGGTAAATGAATATATTGGAGTCGAAACGGAGCCTTAATTCAACATTTCAACCAAAAATTCCCTTTTTGATGGCAATTTTCGCAAGTTTTTTCCTTATATTCGTTCATCTCTCAGTATTTTGACTGTATCACCCTATACACACCACGGATTTGCACGAAAGTTTATACATAGAACCCTAAGACATAGGCCTACAAGTTTTGTGCCCATGACCCTCGCATATTCTTTAGTATTCACTATCAAAAGATTGCTCGAATCCATATTAGAGCAATCGAATATTTCTGAAAGGGGTACCCCTTTGGTGAATTGGAGATTTCACTAATTTCTCCGAAATGTATTACCCTCGTGTTCAATTCGTTCGATATTTTTCCCCAAGATATCTCACGGGTAAATGAATATATTGGAGTTGAAACGGAGCCTTAATTCAACATTTCAAAAATAAATCCCCTTTTTGATGGCAATTTTCTCAAGTTTTTTCTTTATATTCGTACATCTCTCAGTATTTTGACGGTATCACCCTATACACACCTCGGATTTGCACGAAAGTTTATACATAGAACCCTAAGACATGGGGCTACAAGTTTTGTGCCCATGACCCTCTCATATTCTTTAGTATTCACCATTAAAACATTGCTCGAATTCATATTAGAGAAATCGAATATTTCTGAAAGGGGTACCCCTTTGGTGAATTGGAGATTTCACTAATTTCTCCGGAATGTATTACCCTCGTGTTCAACTCGTTCGATATTTTTCCCCAAGAGATCTCACGGGTAAATGAATATATTGGAGTCGAAACGGAGCCTTAATTCAACATTTCAAAAATAAATCCCCTTTTTGATGGCAATTTTCGCAAGTTTTTTCCTTATATTCGTACATCTCTCAGTATTTTGACTGTATCACCCTATACACACCTCGGATTTGCACGAAAGTTTATACATAGAACCCTAAGACATGGGGCTACAAGTTTTGTGCCCATGACCCTCTCATATTCTTTAGTATTCACCATCAAAACATTGCTCGAATCCATATTAGAGAAATCGAATATTTCTGAAAGGGGTACCCCTTTGGTGAATTGGAGATTTCACTAATTTCTCCGGAATGTATTACCCTCGTGTTCAACTCGTTCGATATTTTTCCCGAACAGATCTCACGGGTAAAGGAATAAATTGGAGTCGAAACGGAGCCTTAATTCAACATTTCAAAAATAAATCCCCTTTTTGATGGCAATTTTCGCAAGTTTTTTCTTTATATTCGTACATCTCTCAGTATTTTGACGGTATCACCCTATACACACCTCGGATAAGCACGAAATTTTATACATAGAACCCTAAGACATAGGGCTACATGTTTGTGCCCATGCCCCTCGCATATTCTGTAGTATTCACTATCAAAAGATTGCTCGAATCCATATTAGAGAAATCGAATATTTCTGAAAGGGGTACCCCTTTGGTGAATTGGAGATTTAACTAATTTCTCCGAAATGTATTACCCTCGTGTTCAACTCGTTCGATATTTTTCCCCAAGATATCTCACGGGTAAATCAATATATTGGAGTCGAAACGGAGCCTTAATTCAACATTTAAAAAAAAAATCCCCTTTTTGATGGCAATTTTCGCATGTTTTTTCCTTATATTCGTACATCTCTCGGTATTTTGACTGTATCACCCTATACACACCTCGGATAAGCACGAAATTTTATACATAGAACCCTAGCACATAGGGCTACAAGTTTTGTGCCCATGACCCTCTCATATTCTTTAGTATTCACTATCAAAACATTGCTCGAATCCATATTAGAGAAATCGAATATTTCTGAAAGGGGTACCCCTTTGGTGAATTGGAGATTTCACTAATTTCTCCGAAATGTATTACCCTCGTGTTCAACTCGTTCGATATTTTTCCCCAAGAGATCTCACGGGTAAATAAATATATTGGAGTCGAAACGGAGCCTTAATTCAACATTTCAACCAAAAATTCCCTTTTTGATGGCAATTTTCGCAAGTTTTTTCCTTATATTCGTTCATCTCTCAGTATTTTGACTGTATCACCCTATACACACCACGGATTTGCACGAAAGTTTATACATAGAACCCTAAGACATAGGCCTACAAGTTTTGTGCCCATGACCCTCGCATATTCTTTAGTATTCACTATCAAAAGATTGCTCGAATCCATATTAGAGCAATCGAATATTTCTGAAAGGGGTACCCCTTTGGTGAATTGGAGATTTCACTAATTTCTCCGAAATGTATTACCCTCGTGTTCAACTCGTTCGATATTTTTCCCCAAGATATCTCACGGGTAAATGAATATATTGGAGTCGAAACGGAGCCTTAATTCAACATTTCAAAAATAAATCCCCTTTTTGATGGCAATTTTCGCAAGTTTTTTCTTTATATTCGTACATCTCTCAGTATTTTGACGGTATCACCCTATACACACCTCAGATTTGCACGAAAGTTTATACATAGAACCCTAAGACATGGGGCTACAAGTTTTGTGCCCATGACCCTCTCATATTCTTTAGTATTCACCATTAAAACATTGCTCGAATCCATATTAGAGAAATCGAATATTTCTGAAAGGGGTACCCCTTTGGTGAATTGGAGATTTCACTAATTTCTCCGGAATGTATTACCCTCGTGTTCAACTCGTTCGATATTTTTCCCCAAGAGATCTCACGGGTAAATGAATATATTGGAGTCGAAACGGAGCCTTAATTCAACATTTCAAAAATAAATCCCCTTTTTGATGGCAATTTTCGCAAGTTTTTTCCTTATATTCGTACATCTCTCAGTATTTTGACTGTATCACCCTATACACACCTCGGATTTGCACGAAAGTTTATACATAGAACCCTAAGACATGGGGCTACAAGTTTTGTGCCCATGACCCTCTCATATTCTTTAGTATTCACCATCAAAACATTGCTCGAATTCATATTAGAGAAATCGAATATTTCTGAAAGGGGTACCCCTTTGGTGAATTGGAGATTTCACTAATTTCTCCGGAATGTATTACCCTCGTGTTCAACTCGTTCGATATTTTTCCCGAACAGATCTCACGGGTAAAGGAATAAATTGGAGTCGAAACGGAGCCTTAATTCAACATTTCAAAAATAAATCCCCTTTTTGATGGCAATTTTCGCAAGTTTTTTCTTTATATTCGTACATCTCTCAGTATTTTGACGGTATCACCCTATACACACCTCGGATAAGCACGAAATTTTATACATAGAACCCTAAGACATAGGGCTACATGTTTGTGCCCATGCCCCTCGCATATTCTGTAGTATTCACTATCAAAACATTGCTCGAATCCATATTAGAGAAATCGAATATTTCTGAAAGGGGTACCCCTTTGGTGAATTGGAGATTTCACTAATTTCTCCGAAATGTATTACCCTCGTGTTCAACTCGTTCGATATTTTTCTCCAAGAGATCTCATGGGTAAATGAATAAATTGGAGTCGAAACGGAGCCTTAATTCAACATTACAAAAAAAATTCCCCTTTTTGATGGCAATTTTCGCAAGTTTTTTCCTTATATTCATACATCTCTCAGTATTTTGACTGTATCTCCCTCTACACACCTCGGATTCGCACGACATTTTACAAATAGAACCCTAAGACATAGGGCTACAACTTTTGTGCCCATGACCCTCGCATATTATTTAGTCTTCACTATGAAAACATTGCTCGAATCCATATTATAGAAATCGAAGATTTCTGAAAGGGGTACCCCTTTGGTGAATTGGAGATTTCACTAATTTCTCCGAAATGTATTGCCCTCGTGTTGAACTCGTTCGATATTTTTCCCCAAGAGATCTCATGGGTAAATGAATATATTGGAGTGGAAACGGACCCTTAAATCAACATTTCAAAAAAAATTCCCCTTTTTGATGGCAATTTTCGCAAGTATTTTCCTTATATTAGTACATCTCACATTATTTTGATTCTATCACCCTCTACCCTACTCGGAGTAGCACGAAATTTTACACATAGAACCCTAAGACATAGGGCTACAACTTTTGTGCCCATGACCCTCGCATATTATTTAGTCTTCACTATGAAAACATTGCTCGAATCCATATTAGAGAAATCGAAGATTTCTGAAAGGGGTACCCCTTTGGTGAATTGGAGATTTCACTAATTTCTCCGAAATGTATTGCCCTCGTGTTGAACTCGTTCGATATTTTTCCCCAAGAGATCTCATGGGTAAATGAATATATTGGAGTGGAAACGGACCCTTAAATCAACATTTCAAAAAAAATTCCCCTTTTTGATGGCAATTTTCGCAAGTATTTTCCTTATATTAGTACATCTCACATTATTTTGACTCTATCACCCTCTACCCTACTCGGAGTAGCACGAAATTTTACACATAGAACCCTAAGACATAGGGCTACAACTTTTGTGCCCATGACCCTCGCATATTATTTAGTCTTCACTATGAAAACATTGCTCGAATCCATATTAGAGAAATCGAAGATTTCTGAAAGGGGTACCCCTTTGGTGAATTGGAGATTTCACTAATTTCTCCGAAATGTATTGCCCTCGTGTTGAACTCGTTCGATATTTTTCCCCAAGAGATCTCATGGGTAAATGAATATATTGGAGTGGAAACGGACCCTTAAATCAACATTTCAAAAAAAATTCCCCTTTTTGATGGCAATTTTCGCAAGTTTTTTCCTTATATTAGTACATCTCACAGTATTTTGACTGTATCATTCTCTACACAACTCGGACTAGCACGAAATTTTACACATAGAACCCTAAGACATAGGGCTACAACTTTTGTGCCCATGACCCTCGCATATTATTTAGTTTCACTATGAAAACATTGCTCGAATCCATATTAGAGAAATCAAATATTTCTGAAAGGGGTACCCCTTTGGTGAATTGGAGATGTCACTAATTTCTCCGAAATGTATTACCCTCGTGTTCAACTCGTTCGATATTTTTTCCCAAGAGATCTCACGGGTAAATGAATATATTGGAGTCGAAACGGAGCCTTAATTCAACATTTCAAAAAAAATTCTCCTTTTTGAGGGCAATTTTCGCAAGTTTTTTCCTTATATTCGTACATCTCTCGGTATTTTGACTGTATCACCCTCTACACAACACGGATTTGCACGAAATTTTATACATAGAACCCTAAGACATAGGGCTACAAGTTTTGTGACCATGAATCTCGCATATTCTTTAGTATTCACTATCAAAAGATTGCTCGAATCCATATTAGAGAAAACAAATATTTCTGAAAGGGGTACCCGTTTGGTGAATTGTAGATTTCACTAATTTCTCCGAAATGTATTACCCTCGTGTTCAACTCGTTCGATATTTTCCCCCAAGAGATCTCACGGGTAAATGAATATATTGGAGTCGAAACGGAGCCTTAATTCAACATTTAAAAAAAAAATCCCCTTTTTGATGGCAATTTTCGCAAGTTTTTTCCTTATATTCGTACATCTCTCGGTATTTTGACTGTATCACCCTATACACACCTCGGATAAGCATGAAATTTTATACATAGAACCCTAAGACATAGGGCTACAAGTTTTGTGCCCATGACCCTCTCATATTCTTTAGTATTCACTATCAAACCATTGCTCGAATCCATATTAGAGAAATCGAATATTTCTGAAAGGGGTACCCCTTTGGTGAATTGGAGATTTCACTAATTTCTCCGGAATGTATTACCCTCGTGTTCAACTCGTTCGATATTTTCCCCCAAGAGATCTCACGGGTAAATGAATAAATTGGAGTCGAAACGGAGCCTTAATTCAACATTTCAAAAATAAATCCCCTTTTTGATGGCAATTTTCGCAAGTTTTTTCCTTATATTCGTACATCTCTCAGTATTTTGACTGTATCACCCTATACACACCTCGGATTTGCACGAAAGTTTATACATAGAACCCTAAGACATGGGGCTACATGTTTTGTGCCCATGACCCTCTCATATTCTTTAGTATTCACCATCAAAACATTGCTCGAATCCATATTAGAGAAATCGAATATTTCTGAAAGGGGTACCCCTTTGGTGAATTGGAGATTTCACTAATTTCTCCGGAATGTATTACCCTCGTGTTCAACTCGTTCGATATTTTTCCCGAACAGATCTCACGGGTAAAGGAATAAATTGGAGTCGAAACGGAGCCTTAATTCAACATTTCAAAAATAAATCCCCTTTTTGATGGCAATTTTCGCAAGTTTTTTCTTTATATTCGTACATCTCTCAGTATTTTGACGGTATCACCCTATACACACCTCGGATAAGCACGAAATTTTATACATAGAACCCTAAGACATAGGGCTACATGTTTGTGCCCATGCCCCTCGCATATTCTGTAGTATTCACTATCAAAACATTGCTCGAATCCATATTAGAGAAATCGAATATTTCTGAAAGGGGTACCCCTTTGGTGAATTGGAGATTTCACTAATTTCTCCGAAATGTATTACCCTCGTGTTCAACTCGTTCGATATTTTTCTCCAAGAGATCTCATGGGAAAATGAATCTATTGGGGTCGAAACAGAGCCTTAAGTCAACATTTCAAAAAATATTTCCCTTTTTGATGGCAATTTTTGCAAGTTTTTTCCTAATATTAGTACATCTCTCAGTATTTTGACAGTATCACCCACTACACACCTCGAATTTGGACGAATTTTTTTACATAGAACCCTAAGACATAGGGCTACAACTTTTGTGCTCGTGACCCTTCCATATTATTTAGTATTCGCTATCAAAACATTGCTCGAATCCATATTGGAGTAGTCGATGATTTCTGAAAGGGGTACCCCTTTGGTGAATTGGAGATTTCACTAATTTCTCCGAAATGTATTACCCTCGTGTTCAACTCGTTCGATATTTTTCCCCAAGAGATCTCATGGGTAAATTAATGTATTGGAGTCGAAACGGAGCCTTAAGTCAACATTTCAAAAATAAATCCCCTTTTTGATGGCAATTTTCGCAAGTTTTTTCCTTATATTCGTACATCTCTCAGTATTTTGACTGTATCACCTTATACCCACAACGGATTTGCACGAAAGTTTATACATAAAACCCTAAGACATAGGGCTAAAAGTTTTGTGCCCATGACCCTCGCATATTCTTTAGTATTCACTATCAAAAGATTGGTCGAATCCATATTAGAGAAATCGAATATTTCTGAAAGGGGTACCCCTTTGGTGAATTGGAGATTTCACTAATTTCTCCGAAATGTATTACCCTCGTGTTCAACTCGTTCGATATTTTTCCCGAACAGATCTCACGGGTAAAGGAATAAATTGGAGTCGAAACGGAGCCTTAATTCAACATTTCAAAAATAAATCCCCTTTTTGATGGCAATTTTCGCAAGTTTTTTCTTTATATTCGTACATCTGTCAATATTTTGACGGTATCACCCTATACACACCTCGGATAAGCACGAAATTTTATACATAGAACCCTAAGACATAGGGCTACATGTTTTGTGCCCATGCCCCTCGCATATTCTGTAGTATTCACTATCAAAACATTGCTCGAATCCATATTAGAGAAATCGAATATTTCTGAAAGGGGTACCCCTTTGGTGAATTGGTGATTTCACTAATTTCTCCGAAATGTATTACCCTCGTGTTCAACTCGTTCGATATTTTTCCCCAAGAGATCTCACGGGTAAATGAATAAATTGGAGACGAAACGGAGCCTTAATTCAACATTTCAACCAAAAATCCCCTTTTTGATGGCAATTTTCGCAAGTTTTTTCCTTATATTCGTTCATCTCTCAGTATTTTGACTGTATCACTCTATACACACCATGGGTTTGCACGAAAGTTTATACATAGAACCCTAAGACATAGGCCTACAAGTTTTGTGCCCATGACCCTCGCATATTCTTTAGTATTCACTATCAAAAGAGTGCTCGAATCCATATTAGAGAAATCGAATATTTCTGAAAGGGGTACCCCTTTGGTGAATTGGAGATGTCACTAATTTCTCCGAAATGTATTACCCTCGTGTTCAACTCATTCGATATTTTTCCCCAAGAGATCTCACGGGTAAATGAATATATTGGAGTCAAAACGGAGCCTTAATTCAACATTTCAAAAATAAATCCCCTTTTTGATGGCAATTTTCGCAAGTTCTTTCCTTATATTCGTACATCTCTCAGTATTTTGAATGTATCACCCTATACACACCTCGGATTTGCACGAAAGTTTATACATAGAACACTAAGACATGGGGCTACAAGTTTTGTGCCCATGACCCTCGCATATTCTTTAGTATTCACTATCAAAATATTGCTCGAATCCATATTAGAGAAATCGAATATTTCTGAAAGGGGTACCCCATTGGTGAATTGGAGATGTCACTAATTTCTCCGAAATGTATTACCCTCGTGTTCAAATCGTTCGATATTTTTCCCCAAGAGATCTCACGGGTAAATGAATATATTGGAGTCGAAACGGAGCCATAATTCAACATTTCAAAAATAAATCCCCTTTTTGATGGCAATTTTCGCAAGTTTTTTCCTTATATTCGTACATCTCTCAGTATTTTGACTGTATCACCTTATACCCACAACGGATTTGCACGAAAGTTTATACATAAAACCCTAAGACATAGGGCTAAAAGTTTTGTGCCCATGACCCTCGCATATTCTTTAGTATTCACTATCAAAAGATTGCTCGAATCCATATTAGAGAAATCGAATATTTCTGAAAGGGGTACCCCTTTGGTGAATTGGAGATGTCACTAATTTCTCCGAAATGTATTACCCTCGTGTTCAAATCGTTCGATATTTTTCCCCAAGAGATCTCACAGGTAAATGAATATATTGGAGTCGAAACGGAGCCTTAATTCAACATTTCAAAAATAAATCCCCTTTTTGATGGCAATTTTCGCAAGTTTTTTCCTTATATTCGTACATCTCTCAGTATTTTGACTGTATCACCTTATACCCACAACGGATTTGCACGAAAGTTTATACATAAAACCCTAAGACATAGGGCTAAAAGTTTTGTGCCCATGACCCTCGCATATTCTTTAGTATTCACTATCAAAAGATTGCTCGAATCCATATTAGAGAAATCGAATATTTCTGAAAGGGGTACCCCTTTGGTGAATTGGAGATGTCACTAATTTCTCCGAAATGTATTACCCTCGTGTTCAACTCGTTCGATATTTTTCCCCAAGATATCTCACGGGTAAATGAATATATTGGAGTCGAAACGGAGCCTTAATTCAACATTTAAAAAAAAAATCCCCTTTTTGATGGCAATTTTCGCATGTTTTTTCCTTATATTCGTACATCTCTCGGTATTTTGACTGTATCACCCTATACACACCTCGGATAAGCACGAAATTTTATACATAGAACCCTAAGACATAGGGCTACAAGTTTTGTGCCCATGACCCTCTCATATTCTTTAGTATTCACTATCAAAACATTGCTCGAGTCCATATTAGAGAAATCGAATATTTCTGAAAGGTGTACCCCTTTGGTGAATTGGAGATTTCACTAATTTCTCCGAAATGTATTACCCTCGTGTTCAACTCGTTCGATATTTTTCCCCAAGAGATCTCACGGGTAAATGAATATATTGGAGTCGAAACGGAGCCTTAATTCAACATTTCAAAAATAAATCCCCTTTTTGATGGCAATTTTCGCAAGTTTTTTCCTTATATTCGTACATCTCTCAGTATTTTGACTGTATCACCTTATACCCACCACGGATTTGCACGAAAGTTTATACATAGAACCCTAAGACATAGGGCTAAAAGTTTTGTGCCCATGACCCTCGCATATTCTTTAGTATTCACTATCAAAAGATTGCTCGAATCCATATTAGAGAAATCGAATATTTCTGAAAGGGGTACCCCTTTGGTGAATTGGTGATGTCACTAATTTCTCCGAAATGTATTACCCTCGTGTTCAACTCGTTCGATATTTTTCCCCAAGATATCTCACGGGTAAATGAATATATTGGAGTCGAAACGGAGCCTTAATTCAACATTTAAAAAAAAAATCCCCTTTTTGATGGCAATTTTCGCATGTTTTTTCCTTATATTCGTACATCTCTCGGTATTTTGACTGTATCACGCTATACACACCTCGGATAATCACGAAATTTTATACATAGAACCCTAAGACATAGGGCTACAAGTTTTGTGCCCATGACCCTCTCATATTCTTTAGTATTCACTATCAAAACATTGCTCGAGTCCATATTAGAGAAATCGAATATTTCTGAAAGGGGTACCCCTTTGGTGAATTGGAGATTTCACTAATTTCTCCGAAATGTATTACCCTCGTGTTCAACTCGTTCGATATTTTTCCCCAAGAGATCTCACGGGTAAATGAATATATTGGAGTCGAAACGGAGCCTTAATTCAACATTTCAACCAAAAATCCCCTTTTTGATGGCAATTTTCGCAAGTTTTTTCCTTATATTCGTTCATCTCTCAGTATTTTGACTGTGTCACCCTATACACACCACGGATTTGCACGAAAGTTTATATATAGAACCCTAAGACATAGGCCTACAAGTTTTGTGCCCATGACCCTCGCATATTCTTTAGTATTCACTATCAAAAGATTGCTCGAATCCATATTAGAGCAATCGAATATTTCTGAAAGGGGTACCCCTTTGGTGAATTGGAGATTTCACTAATTTCTCCGAAATGTATTACCCTCGTGTTCAACTCGTTCGATATTTTTCCCCAAGATATCTCACGGGTGAATGAATATATTGGAGTCGAAACGGAGCCTTAATTCAACATTTCAAAAATAAATCCCCTTTTTGATGGCAATTTTCGCAAGTTCTTTCCTTATATTCGTACATCTCTCAGTATTTTGACTGTATCACCCTATACACACCTCAGATTTGCACGAAAGTATATACATAGAACCCTAAGACATGGGGCTACAAGTTCTGTGCCCATGACCCTCGCATATTCTTTAGTATTCACTATCAAAAGATTGCTCGAATCCATATTAGAGAAATCGAATATTTCTGAAAGGGGTACCCCTTTGGTGCATTGGAGATTTCACTAATTTCTCCGAAATGTATTACCCTCGTGTTCAACTCGTTCGATATTTTTTCCCAAGATATCTCACGGGTGAATGAATATATTGGAGTAGAAACGGAACCTTAATTCAACATTTCAAAAATAAATCCCCTTTTTGATGGCAATTTTCGCAAGTTCTTTCCTTATATTCATACATCTCTCAGTATTTTGACTGTATCAACCTATACACACCTCGGATTTGCACGGAAGTATATACATAGAACCCTAAGACATGGGGCTACAAGTTTTGTGCCCATGCCCCTCGCATATTCTGTAGTATTCACTATCAAAACATTGCTCGAATCCATATTAGAGCAATCGAATATTTCTGAAAGGGGTACCCCTTTGGTGAATTGGAGATTTAACTAATTTCTCCGAAATGTATTACCCTCGTGTTCAACTCGTTCGATATTTTTCCCCAAGATATCTCACGGGTAAATCAATATATTGGAGTCGAAACGGAGCCTTAATTCAACATTTAAAAAAAAAATCCCCTTTTTGATGGCAATTTTCGCATGTTTTTTCCTTATATTCGTACATCTCTCGGTATTTTGACTGTATCACCCTATACACACCTCGGATAAGCACGAAATTTTATACATAGAACCCTAAGACATAGGGCTACAAGTTTTGTGCCCATGACCCTCTCATATTCTTTAGTATTCACTATCAAAACATTGCTCGAGTCCATATTAGAGAAATCGAATATTTCTGAAAGGTGTACCCCTTTGGTGAATTGGAGATTTCACTAATTTCTCCGAAATGTATTACCCTCGTGTTCAACTCGTTCGATATTTTTCCCCAAGAGATCTCACGGGTAAATGAATATATTGGAGTCGAAACGGAGCCTTAATTCAACATTTCAAAAATAAATCCCCTTTTTGATGGCAATTTTCGCAAGTTTTTTCCTTATATTCGTACATCTCTCAGTATTTTGACTGTATCACCTTATACCCACCACGGATTTGCACGAAAGTTTATACATAGAACCCTAAGACATAGGGCTAAAAGTTTTGTGCCCATGACCCTCGCATATTCTTTAGTATTCACTATCAAAAGATTGCTCGAATCCATATTAGAGAAATCGAATATTTCTGAAAGGGGTACCCCTTTGGTGAATTGGTGATGTCACTAATTTCTCCGAAATGTATTACCCTCGTGTTCAACTCGTTCGATATTTTTCCCCAAGATATCTCACGGGTAAATGAATATATTGGAGTCGAAACGGAGCCTTAATTCAACATTTAAAAAAAAAATCCCCTTTTTGATGGCAATTTTCGCATGTTTTTTCCTTATATTCGTACATCTCTCGGTATTTTGACTGTATCACGCTATACACACCTCGGATAATCACGAAATTTTATACATAGAACCCTAAGACATAGGGCTACAAGTTTTGTGCCCATGACCCTCTCATATTCTTTAGTATTCACTATCAAAACATTGCTCGAGTCCATATTAGAGAAATCGAATATTTCTGAAAGGGGTACCCCTTTGGTGAATTGGAGATTTCACTAATTTCTCCGAAATGTATTACCCTCGTGTTCAACTCGTTCGATATTTTTCCCCAAGAGATCTCACGGGTAAATGAATATATTGGAGTCGAAACGGAGCCTTAATTCAACATTTCAACCAAAAATCCCCTTTTTGATGGCAATTTTCGCAAGTTTTTTCCTTATATTCGTTCATCTCTCAGTATTTTGACTGTGTCACCCTATACACACCACGGATTTGCACGAAAGTTTATATATAGAACCCTAAGACATAGGCCTACAAGTTTTGTGCCCATGACCCTCGCATATTCTTTAGTATTCACTATCAAAAGATTGCTCGAATCCATATTAGAGCAATCGAATATTTCTGAAAGGGGTACCCCTTTGGTGAATTGGAGATTTCACTAATTTCTCCGAAATGTATTACCCTCGTGTTCAACTCGTTCGATATTTTTCCCCAAGATATCTCACGGGTGAATGAATATATTGGAGTCGAAACGGAGCCTTAATTCAACATTTCAAAAATAAATCCCCTTTTTGATGGCAATTTTCGCAAGTTCTTTCCTTATATTCGTACATCTCTCAGTATTTTGACTGTATCACCCTATACACACCTCAGATTTGCACGAAAGTATATACATAGAACCCTAAGACATGGGGCTACAAGTTCTGTGCCCATGACCCTCGCATATTCTTTAGTATTCACTATCAAAAGATTGCTCGAATCCATATTAGAGAAATCGAATATTTCTGAAAGGGGTACCCCTTTGGTGCATTGGAGATTTCACTAATTTCTCCGAAATGTATTACCCTCGTGTTCAACTCGTTCGATATTTTTTCCCAAGATATCTCACGGGTGAATGAATATATTGGAGTAGAAACGGAACCTTAATTCAACATTTCAAAAATAAATCCCCTTTTTGATGGCAATTTTCGCAAGTTCTTTCCTTATATTCATACATCTCTCAGTATTTTGACTGTATCAACCTATACACACCTCGGATTTGCACGGAAGTATATACATAGAACCCTAAGACATGGGGCTACAAGTTTTGTGCCCATGCCCCTCGCATATTCTGTAGTATTCACTATCAAAACATTGCTCGAATCCATATTAGAGCAATCGAATATTTCTGAAAGGGGTACCCCTTTGGTGAATTGGAGATTTAACTAATTTCTCCGAAATGTATTACCCTCGTGTTCAACTCGTTCGATATTTTTCCCCAAGATATCTCACGGGTAAATCAATATATTGGAGTCGAAACGGAGCCTTAATTCAACATTTAAAAAAAAAATCCCCTTTTTGATGGCAATTTTCGCATGTTTTTTCCTTATATTCGTACATCTCTCGGTATTTTGACTGTATCACCCTATACACACCTCGGATAAGCACGAAATTTTATACATAGAACCCTAAGACATAGGGCTACAAGTTTTGTGCCCATGACCCTCTCATATTCTTTAGTATTCACTATCAAAACATTGCTCGAGTCCATATTAGAGAAATCGAATATTTCTGAAAGGTGTACCCCTTTGGTGAATTGGAGATTTCACTAATTTCTCCGAAATGTATTACCCTCGTGTTCAACTCGTTCGATATTTTTCCCCAAGAGATCTCACGGGTAAATGAATATATTGGAGTCGAAACGGAGCCTTAATTCAACATTTCAAAAATAAATCCCCTTTTTGATGGCAATTTTCGCAAGTTTTTTCCTTATATTCGTACATCTCTCAGTATTTTGACTGTATCACCTTATACCCACCACGGATTTGCACGAAAGTTTATACATAGAACCCTAAGACATAGGGCTAAAAGTTTTGTGCCCATGACCCTCGCATATTCTTTAGTATTCACTATCAAAAGATTGCTCGAATCCATATTAGAGAAATCGAATATTTCTGAAAGGGGTACCCCTTTGGTGAATTGGTGATGTCACTAATTTCTCCGAAATGTATTACCCTCGTGTTCAACTCGTTCGATATTTTTCCCCAAGATATCTCACGGGTAAATGAATATATTGGAGTCGAAACGGAGCCTTAATTCAACATTTAAAAAAAAAATCCCCTTTTTGATGGCAATTTTCGCATGTTTTTTCCTTATATTCGTACATCTCTCGGTATTTTGACTGTATCACGCTATACACACCTCGGATAATCACGAAATTTTATACATAGAACCCTAAGACATAGGGCTACAAGTTTTGTGCCCATGACCCTCTCATATTCTTTAGTATTCACTATCAAAACATTGCTCGAGTCCATATTAGAGAAATCGAATATTTCTGAAAGGGGTACCCCTTTGGTGAATTGGAGATTTCACTAATTTCTCCGAAATGTATTACCCTCGTGTTCAACTCGTTCGATATTTTTCCCCAAGAGATCTCACGGGTAAATGAATATATTGGAGTCGAAACGGAGCCTTAATTCAACATTTCAACCAAAAATCCCCTTTTTGATGGCAATTTTCGCAAGTTTTTTCCTTATATTCGTTCATCTCTCAGTATTTTGACTGTGTCACCCTATACACACCACGGATTTGCACGAAAGTTTATATATAGAACCCTAAGACATAGGCCTACAAGTTTTGTGCCCATGACCCTCGCATATTCTTTAGTATTCACTATCAAAAGATTGCTCGAATCCATATTAGAGCAATCGAATATTTCTGAAAGGGGTACCCCTTTGGTGAATTGGAGATTTCACTAATTTCTCCGAAATGTATTACCCTCGTGTTCAACTCGTTCGATATTTTTCCCCAAGATATCTCACGGGTGAATGAATATATTGGAGTCGAAACGGAGCCTTAATTCAACATTTCAAAAATAAATCCCCTTTTTGATGGCAATTTTCGCAAGTTCTTTCCTTATATTCGTACATCTCTCAGTATTTTGACTGTATCACCCTATACACACCTCAGATTTGCACGAAAGTATATACATAGAACCCTAAGACATGGGGCTACAAGTTCTGTGCCCATGACCCTCGCATATTCTTTAGTATTCACTATCAAAAGATTGCTCGAATCCATATTAGAGAAATCGAATATTTCTGAAAGGGGTACCCCTTTGGTGCATTGGAGATTTCACTAATTTCTCCGAAATGTATTACCCTCGTGTTCAACTCGTTCGATATTTTTTCCCAAGATATCTCACGGGTGAATGAATATATTGGAGTAGAAACGGAACCTTAATTCAACATTTCAAAAATAAATCCCCTTTTTGATGGCAATTTTCGCAAGTTCTTTCCTTATATTCATACATCTCTCAGTATTTTGACTGTATCAACCTATACACACCTCGGATTTGCACGGAAGTATATACATAGAACCCTAAGACATGGGGCTACAAGTTTTGTGCCCATGCCCCTCGCATATTCTGTAGTATTCACTATCAAAACATTGCTCGAATCCATATTAGAGCAATCGAATATTTCTGAAAGGGGTACCCCTTTGGTGAATTGGAGATTTAACTAATTTCTCCGAAATGTATTACCCTCGTGTTCAACTCGTTCGATATTTTTCCCCAAGATATCTCACGGGTAAATCAATATATTGGAGTCGAAACGGAGCCTTAATTCAACATTTAAAAAAAAAATCCCCTTTTTGATGGCAATTTTCGCATGTTTTTTCCTTATATTCGTACATCTCTCGGTATTTTGACTGTATCACCCTATACACACCTCGGATAAGCACGAAATTTTATACATAGAACCCTAGCACATAGGGCTACAAGTTTTGTGCCCATGACCCTCTCATATTCTTTAGTATTCACTATCAAAACATTGCTCGAGTCCATATTAGAGAAATCGAATATTTCTGAAAGGGGTACCCCTTTGGTGAATTGGAGATTTCACTAATTTCTCCGAAATGTATTACCCTCGTGTTCAACTCGTTCGATATTTTTCCCCAAGAGATCTCACGGGTAAATGAATATATTGGAGTCGAAACGGAGCCTTAATTCAACATTTCAACCAAAAATTCCCTTTTTGATGGCAATTTTCGCAAGTTTTTTCCTTATATTCGTTCATCTCTCAGTATTTTGACTGTATCACCCTATACACACCACGGATTTGCACGAAAGTTTATACATAGAACCCTAAGACATAGGCCTACAAGTTTTGTGCCCATGACCCTCGCATATTCTTTAGTATTCACTATCAAAAGATTGCTCGAATCCATATTAGAGCAATCGAATATTTCTGAAAGGGGTACCCCTTTGGTGAATTGGAGATTTCACTAATTTCTCCGAAATGTATTACCCTCGTGTTCAACTCGTTCGATATTTTTCCCCAAGATATCTCACGGGTAAATGAATATATTGGAGTTGAAACGGAGCCTTAATTCAACATTTCAAAAATAAATCCCCTTTTTGATGGCAATTTTCTCAAGTTTTTTCTTTATATTCGTACATCTCTCAGTATTTTGACGGTATCACCCTATACACACCTCGGATTTGCACGAAAGTTTATACATAGAACCCTAAGACATGGGGCTACAAGTTTTGTGCCCATGACCCTCTCATATTCTTTAGTATTCACCATTAAAACATTGCTCGAATTCATATTAGAGAAATCGAATATTTCTGAAAGGGGTACCCCTTTGGTGAATTGGAGATTTCACTAATTTCTCCGGAATGTATTACCCTCGTGTTCAACTCGTTCGATATTTTTCCCCAAGAGATCTCACGGGTAAATGAATATATTGGAGTCAAAACGGAGCCTTAATTCAACATTTCAAAAATAAATCCCCTTTTTGATGGCAATTTTCGCAAGTTTTTTCCTTATATTCGTACATCTCTCAGTATTTTGACTGTATCACCCTATACACACCTCGGATTTGCACGAAAGTTTATACATAGAACCCTAAGACATGGGGCTACAAGTTTTGTGCCCATGACCCTCTCATATTCTTTAGTATTCACCATCAAAACATTGCTCGAATCCATATTAGAGAAATCGAATATTTCTGAAAGGGGTACCCCTTTGGTGAATTGGAGATTTCACTAATTTCTCCGGAATGTATTACCCTCGTGTTCAACTCGTTCGATATTTTTCCCGAACAGATCTCACGGGTAAAGGAATAAATTGGAGTCGAAACGGAGCCTTAATTCAACATTTCAAAAATAAATCCCCTTTTTGATGGCAATTTTCGCAAGTTTTTTCTTTATATTCGTACATCTCTCAGTATTTTGACGGTATCACCCTATACACACCTCGGATAAGCACGAAATTTTATACATAGAACCCTAAGACATAGGGCTACATGTTTGTGCCCATGCCCCTCGCATATTCTGTAGTATTCACTATCAAAAGATTGCTCGAATCCATATTAGAGAAATCGAATATTTCTGAAAGGGGTACCCCTTTGGTGAATTGGAGATTTAACTAATTTCTCCGAAATGTATTACCCTCGTGTTCAACTCGTTCGATATTTTTCCCCAAGATATCTCACGGGTAAATCAATATATTGGAGTCGAAACGGAGCCTTAATTCAACATTTAAAAAAAAAATCCCCTTTTTGATGGCAATTTTCGCATGTTTTTTCCTTATATTCGTACATCTCTCGGTATTTTGACTGTATCACCCTATACACACCTCGGATAAGCACGAAATTTTATACATAGAACCCTAGCACATAGGGCTACAAGTTTTGTGCCCATGACCCTCTCATATTCTTTAGTATTCACTATCAAAACATTGCTCGAATCCATATTAGAGAAATCGAATATTTCTGAAAGGGGTACCCCTTTGGTGAATTGGAGATTTCACTAATTTCTCCGGAATGTATTACCCTCGTGTTCAACTCGTTCGATATTTTTCCCCAAGAGATCTCACGGGTAAATGAATATATTGGAGTCGAAACGGAGCCTTAATTCAACATTTCAAAAATAAATCCCCTTTTTGATGGCAATTTTCGCAAGTTTTTTCCTTATATTCGTACATCTCTCAGTATTTTGACTGTATCACCTTATACCCACCACGGATTTGCACGAAAGTTTATACATAGAACCCTAAGACATAGGGCTAAAAGTTTTGTGCCCATGACCCTCGCATATTCTTTAGTATTCACTATCAAAAGATTGCTCGAATCCATATTAGAGAAATCGAATATTTCTGAAAGGGGTACCCCTTTGGTGAATTGGTGATGTCACTAATTTCTCCGAAATGTATTACCCTCGTGTTCAACTCGTTCGATATTTTTCCCCAAGATATCTCACGGGTAAATGAATATATTGGAGTCGAAACGGAGCCTTAATTCAACATTTAAAAAAAAAATCCCCTTTTTGATGGCAATTTTCGCATGTTTTTTCCTTATATTCGTACATCTCTCGGTATTTTGACTGTATCACGCTATACACACCTCGGATAATCACGAAATTTTATACATAGAACCCTAAGACATAGGGCTACAAGTTTTGTGCCCATGACCCTCTCATATTCTTTAGTATTCACTATCAAAACATTGCTCGAGTCCATATTAGAGAAATCGAATATTTCTGAAAGGGGTACCCCTTTGGTGAATTGGAGATTTCACTAATTTCTCCGAAATGTATTACCCTCGTGTTCAACTCGTTCGATATTTTTCCCCAAGAGAACTCACGGGTAAATGAATATATTGGAGTCGAAACGGAGCCTTAATTCAACATTTCAACCAAAAATCCCCTTTTTGATGGCAATTTTCGCAAGTTTTTTCCTTATATTCGTTCATCTCTCAGTATTTTGACTGTGTCACCCTATACACACCACGGATTTGCACGAAAGTTTATATATAGAACCCTAAGACATAGGCCTACAAGTTTTGTGCCCATGACCCTCGCATATTCTTTAGTATTCACTATCAAAAGATTGCTCGAATCCATATTAGAGCAATCGAATATTTCTGAAAGGGGTACCCCTTTGGTGAATTGGAGATTTCACTAATTTCTCCGAAATGTATTACCCTCGTGTTCAACTCGTTCGATATTTTTCCCCAAGATATCTCACGGGTGAATGAATATATTGGAGTCGAAACGGAGCCTTAATTCAACATTTCAAAAAAAATTCCCCTTTTTGATGGCAATTTTCGCAAGTTTTTTCCTTATATTAGTATATCTCACAGTATTTTGACTCTATCACCCTCTACCCAACTCGGACTTGCACAAAATTTTAAACATAGAACCCTAAGACATAGGGCTACAACTTTTGTGCCCATGACCCTCGCATATTATTTAGTCTTCACTATGAAAACATTGCTCGAATCCATATTAGAGAAATCAAAGATTTCTGAAAGGGGTACCCCTTTGGTGAATTGGAGATTTCACTAATTTCTCCGAAATGTATTGCCCTGGTGTTGAACTCGTTCGATATTTTTCCCCAAGAGATCTCATGGGTAAATGAATATATTGGAGTGGAAACGGACCCTTAAATCAACATTTCAAAAAAAATTCCCCTTTTTGATGGCAATTTTCGCAAGTATTTTCCTTATATTAGTACATCTCACATTATTTTGACTCTATCACCCTCTACCCAACTCGGATTAGCACGAAATTTTACACATAGAACCCTAAGACATAGGGCTACAACTTTTGTGCCCATGACCCTCGCATATTATTTAGTCTTCACTATGAAAACATTGCTCGAATCCATATTAGAGAAATCGAAGATTTCTGAAAGGGGTACCCCTTTGGTGAATTGGAGATTTCACTAATTTCTCCGAAATGTATTGCCCTCGTGTTGAACTCGTTCGATATTTTTCCCCAAGAGATCTCATGGGTAAATGAATATATTGGAGTGGAAACGGACCCTTAAATCAAAATTTCAAAAAAAATTCCCCTTTTTGATGGCAATTTTCGCAAGTTTTTTCCTTATATTAGTACATCTCACAGTATTTTGACTGTATCATTCTCTACCCAACTCGGACTAGCACGAAATTTTAAACATAGAACCCTAAGACATAGGGCTACAACTTTTGTGCCCATGACCCTCGCATATTATTTAGTCTTCACTATGAAAACATTGCTCGAATCCATATTAGAGAAATCGAAGATTTCTGAAAGGGGTACCCCTTTGGTGAATTGGAGATTTCACTAATTCCTCCGAAATGTATTGCCCTCGTGTTGAACTCGTTCGATATTTTTCCCCAAGAGATCTCATGGGTAAATGAATATATTGGAGTGGAAACGGACCCTTAAATCAAAATTTCAAAAAAAATTCCCCTTTTTGATGGCAATTTTCGCAAGTTTTTTCCTTATATTAGTACATCTCACAGTATTTTGACTGTATCATTCTCTACCCAACTCGGACTAGCACGAAATTTTAAACATAGAACCCTAAGACATAGGGCTACAACTTTTGTGCCCATGACCCTCGCATATTATTTAGTCTTCACTATGAAAACATTGCTCGAATCCATATTAGAGAAATCGAAGATTTCTGAAAGGGGTACCCCTTTGGTGAATTGGAGATTTCACTAATTTCTCCGAAATGTATTGCCCTCGTGTTGAACTCGTTCGATATTTTTCCCCAAGAGATCTCATGGGTAAATGAATATATTGGAGTGGAAACGGACCCTTAAATCAACATTTCAAAAAAAATTCCCCTTTTTGATGGCAATTTTCGCAAGTTTTTTCCTTATATTAGTACATCTCACAGTATTTTGACTCTATCACCCTCTACCCAACTCGGGCTAGCACAAAATTTTAAACATAGAACCCTAAGACATAGGGCTACAACTTTTGTGCCCATGACCCTCGCATATTATTTAGTCTTCACTATTAAAACATTGCTCGAATCCATATTAGAGAAATCAAAGATTTCTGAAAGGGGTACCCCTTTGGTGAATTGGAGATTTCACTAATTTCTCCGAAATGTATTGCCCTCGTGTTGAACTCGTTCGATATTTTTCCCCAAGAGATCTCATGGGTAAATGAATATATTGGAGTGGAAACGGACCCTTAAATCAACATTTCAAAAAAAATTCCCCTTTTTGATGGCAATTTTCGCAAGTATTTTCCTTATATTAGTACATCTCACATTATTTTGACTCTATCACCCTCTACCCAACTCGGATTAGCACGAAATTTTACACATAGAACCCTAAGACATAGGGCTACAACTTTTGTGCCCATGACCCTCGCATATTATTTAGTCTTCACTATGAAAACATTGCTCGAATCCATATTAGAGAAATCGAAGATTTCTGAAAGGGGTACCCCTTTGGTGAATTGGAGATTTCACTAATTTCTCCGAAATGTATTGCCCTCGTGTTGAACTCGTTCGATATTTTTCCCCAAGAGATCTCATGGGTAAATGAATATATTGGAGTGGAAACGGACCCTTAAATCAAAATTTCAAAAAAAATTCCCCTTTTTGATGGCAATTTTCGCAAGTTTTTTCCTTATATTAGTACATCTCACAGTATTTTGACTGTATCATTCTCTACCCAACTCGGACTAGCACGAAATTTTAAACATAGAACCCTAAGACATAGGGCTACAACTTTTGTGCCCATGACCCTCGCATATTATTTAGTCTTCACTATGAAAACATTGCTCGAATCCATATTAGAGAAATCGAAGATTTCTGAAAGGGGTACCCCTTTGGTGAATTGGAGATTTCACTAATTTCTCCGAAATGTATTGCCCTCGTGTTGAACTCGTTCGATATTTTTCCCCAAGAGATCTCATGGGTAAATGAATATATTGGAGTGGAAACGGACCCTTAAATCAACATTTCAAAAAAAATTCCCCTTTTTGATGGCAATTTTCGCAAGTTTTTTCCTTATATTAGTACATCTCACAGTATTTTGACTGTATCATTCTCTACCCAACTCGGACTAGCACGAAATTTTAAACATAGAACCCTAAGACATAGGGCTACAACTTTTGTGCCCATGACCCTCGCATATTATTTAGTCTTCACTATGAAAACATTGCTCGAATCCATATTAGAGAAATCGAAGATTTCTGAAAGGGGTACCCCTTTGGTGAATTGGAGATTTCACTAATTTCTCCGAAATGTATTGCCCTCGTGTTGAACTCGTTCGATATTTTTCCCCAAGAGATCTCATGGGTAAATGAATATATTGGAGTGGAAACGGACCCTTAAATCAACATTTCAAAAAAAATTCCCCTTTTTGATGGCAATTTTCGCAAGTTTTTTCCTTATATTAGTACATCTCACAGTATTTTGACTGTATCATTCTCTACCCAACTCGGACTAGCACGAAATTTTAAACATAGAACCCTAAGACATAGGGCTACAACTTTTGTGCCCATGACCCTCGCATATTATTTAGTCTTCACTATGAAAACATTGCTCGAATCCATATTAGAGAAATCGAAGATTTCTGAAAGGGGTACCCCTTTGGTGAATTGGAGATTTCACTAATTTCTCCGAAATGTATTGCCCTCGTGTTGAACTCGTTCGATATTTTTCCCCAAGAGATCTCATGGGTAAATGAATATATTGGAGTGGAAACGGACCCTTAAATCAACATTTCAAAAAAAATTCCCCTTTTTGATGGCAATTTTCGCAAGTTTTTTCCTTATATTAGTACATCTCACAGTATTTTGACTCTATCACCCTCTACCCAACTCGGGCTAGCACAAAATTTTAAACATAGAACCCTAAGACATAGGGCTACAACTTTTGTGCCCATGACCCTCGCATATTATTTAGTCTTCACTATTAAAACATTGCTCGAATCCATATTAGAGAAATCAAAGATTTCTGAAAGGGGTACCCCTTTGGTGAATTGGAGATTTCACTAATTTCTCCGAAATGTATTGCCCTCGTGTTGAACTCGTTCGATATTTTTCCCCAAGAGATCTCATGGGTAAATGAATATATTGGAGTGGAAACGGACCCTTAAATCAACATTTCAAAAAAAATTCCCCTTTTTGATGGCAATTTTCGCAAGTATTTTCCTTATATTAGTACATCTCACATTATTTTGACTCTATCACCCTCTACCCAACTCGGATTAGCACGAAATTTTACACATAGAACCCTAAGACATAGGGCTACAACTTTTGTGCCCATGACCCTCGCATATTATTTAGTCTTCACTATGAAAACATTGCTCGAATCCATATTAGAGAAATCGAAGATTTCTGAAAGGGGTACCCCTTTGGTGAATTGGAGATTTCACTAATTTCTCCGAAATGTATTGCCCTCGTGTTGAACTCGTTCGATATTTTTCCCCAAGAGATCTCATGGGTAAATGAATATATTGGAGTGGAAACGGACCCTTAAATCAAAATTTCAAAAAAAATTCCCCTTTTTGATGGCAATTTTCGCAAGTTTTTTCCTTATATTAGTACATCTCACAGTATTTTGACTGTATCATTCTCTACCCAACTCGGACTAGCACGAAATTTTAAACATAGAACCCTAAGACATAGGGCTACAACTTTTGTGCCCATGACCCTCGCATATTATTTAGTCTTCACTATGAAAACATTGCTCGAATCCATATTAGAGAAATCGAAGATTTCTGAAAGGGGTACCCCTTTGGTGAATTGGAGATTTCACTAATTTCTCCGAAATGTATTGCCCTCGTGTTGAACTCGTTCGATATTTTTCCCCAAGAGATCTCATGGGTAAATGAATATATTGGAGTGGAAACGGACCCTTAAATCAACATTTCAAAAAAAATTCCCCTTTTTGATGGCAATTTTCGCAAGTTTTTTCCTTATATTAGTACATCTCACAGTATTTTGACTGTATCATTCTCTACCCAACTCGGACTAGCACGAAATTTTAAACATAGAACCCTAAGACATAGGGCTACAACTTTTGTGCCCATGACCCTCGCATATTATTTAGTCTTCACTATGAAAACATTGCTCGAATCCATATTAGAGAAATCGAAGATTTCTGAAAGGGGTACCCCTTTGGTGAATTGGAGATTTCACTAATTTCTCCGAAATGTATTGCCCTCGTGTTGAACTCGTTCGATATTTTTCCCCAAGAGATCTCATGGGTAAATGAATATATTGGAGTGGAAACGGACCCTTAAATCAACATTTCAAAAAAAATTCCCCTTTTTGATGGCAATTTTCGCAAGTTTTTTCCTTATATTAGTACATCTCACAGTATTTTGACTGTATCATTCTCTACCCAACTCGGACTAGCACGAAATTTTAAACATAGAACCCTAAGACATAGGGCTACAACTTTTGTGCCCATGACCCTCGCATATTATTTAGTCTTCACTATGAAAACATTGCTCGAATCCATATTAGAGAAATCGAAGATTTCTGAAAGGGGTACCCCTTTGGTGAATTGGAGATTTCACTAATTTCTCCGAAATGTATTGCCCTCGTGTTGAACTCGTTCGATATTTTTCCCCAAGAGATCTCATGGGTAAATGAATATGTTGGAGTCGAAACGGACCCTTAAATCAACATTTCAAAAAAAAATCCCCTTTTTGATGGCAATTTTCGCAAGTTTTTTCCTTATATTAGTACATCTCACAGTATTTTGACTGTATCATTCTCTACCCAACTCGGACTAGCACGAAATTTTAAACATAGAACCCTAAGACATAGGGCTACAACTTTTGTGCCCATGACCCTCGCATATTATTTAGTCTTCACTATGAAAACATTGCTCGAATCCATATTAGAGAAATCAAAGATTTCTGAAAGGGGTACCCCTTTGGTGAATTGGAGATTTCACTAATTTCTCCGAAATGTATTGCCCTGGTGTTGAACTCGTTCGATATTTTTCCCCAAGAGATCTCATGGGTAAATGAATATATTGGAGTGGAAACGGACCCTTAAATCAACATTTCAAAAAAAATTCCCCTTTTTGATGGCAATTTTCGCAAGTTTTTTCCTTATATTAGTACATCTCACAGTATTTTGACTGTATCATTCTCTACCCAACTCGGACTAGCACGAAATTTTAAACATAGAACCCTAAGACATAGGGCTACAACTTTTGTGCCCATGACCCTCGCATATTATTTAGTCTTCACTATGAAAACATTGCTCGAATCCATATTAGAGAAATCGAAGATTTCTGAAAGGGGTACCCCTTTGGTGAATTGGAGATTTCACTAATTTCTCCGAAATGTATTGCCCTCGTGTTGAACTCGTTCGATATTTTTCCCCAAGAGATCTCATGGCTAAATGAATATATTTGAGTGGAAACGGACCCTTAAATCAACATTTCAAAAAAAATTCCCCTTTTTGATGGCAATTTTCGCAAGTTTTTTCCTTATATTAGTACATCTCACAGTATTTTGACTCTATCACCCTCTACCCAACTCGGGCTAGCACAAAATTTTAAACATAGAACCCTAAGACATAGGGCTACAACTTTTGTGCCCATGACCCTCGCATATTATTTAGTCTTCACTATTAAAACATTGCTCGAATCCATATTAGAGAAATCAAAGATTTCTGAAAGGGGTACCCCTTTGGTGAATTGGATATTTCACTAATTTCTCCGAAATGTATTGCCCTCGTGTTGAACTCGTTCGATATTTTTCCCCAAGAGATCTCATGGGTAAATGAATATATTGGAGTGGAAACGGACCCTTAAATCAACATTTCAAAAAAAATTCCCCTTTTTGATGGCAATTTTCGCAAGTATTTTCCTTATATTAGTACATCTCACATTATTTTGACTCTATCACCCTCTACCCAACTCGGATTAGCACGAAATTTTACACATAGAACCCTAAGACATAGGGCTACAACTTTTGTGCCCATGACCCTCGCATATTATTTAGTGTTCACTATGAAAACATTGCTCGAATCCATATTAGAGAAATCGAAGATTTCTGAAAGGGGTACCCCTTTGGTGAATTGGAGATTTCACTAATTTCTCCGAAATGTATTGCCCTCGTGTTGAACTCGTTCGATATTTTTCCCCAAGAGATCTCATGGGTAAATGAATATATTGGAGTGGAAACGGACCCTTAAATCAAAATTTCAAAAAAAATTCCCCTTTTTGATGGCAATTTTCGCAAGTTTTTTCCTTATATTAGTACATCTCACAGTATTTTGACTGTATCATTCTCTACCCAACTCGGACTAGCACGAAATTTTAAACATAGAACCCTAAGACATAGGGCTACAACTTTTGTGCCCATGACCCTCGCATATTATTTAGTCTTCACTATGAAAACATTGCTCGAATCCATATTAGAGAAATCGAAGATTTCTGAAAGGGGTACCCCTTTGGTGAATTGGAGATTTCACTAATTTCTCCGAAATGTATTGCCCTCGTGTTGAACTCGTTCGATATTTTTCCCCAAGAGATCTCATGGGTAAATGAATATATTGGAGTGGAAACGGACCCTTAAATCAACATTTCAAAAAAAATTCCCCTTTTTGATGGCAATTTTCGCAAGTTTTTTCCTTATATTAGTACATCTCACAGTATTTTGACTGTATCATTCTCTACCCAACTCGGACTAGCACGAAATTTTAAACATAGAACCCTAAGACATAGGGCTACAACTTTTGTGCCCATGACCCTCGCATATTATTTAGTCTTCACTATGAAAACATTGCTCGAATCCATATTAGAGAAATCGAAGATTTCTGAAAGGGGTACCCCTTTGGTGAATTGGAGATTTCACTAATTTCTCCGAAATGTATTGCCCTCATGTTGAACTCGTTCGATATTTTTCCCCAAGAGATCTCATGGGTAAATGAATATATTGGAGTGGAAACGGACCCTTAAATCAACATTTCAAAAAAAATTCCCCTTTTTGATGGCAATTTTCGCAAGTTTTTTCCTTATATTAGTACATCTCACAGTATTTTGACTGTATCATTCTCTACCCAACTCGGACTAGCACGAAATTTTAAACATAGAACACTAAGACATAGGGCTACAACTTTTGTGCCCATGACCCTCGCATATTATTTAGTCTTCACTATGAAAACATTGCTCGAATCCATATTAGAGAAATCGAAGATTTCTGAAAGGGGTACCCCTTTGGTGAATTGGAGATTTCACTAATTTCTCCGAAATGTATTGCCCTCGTGTTGAACTCGTTCGATATTTTTCCCCAAGAGATCTCATGGGTAAATGAATATGTTGGAGTCGAAACGGACCCTTAAATCAACATTTCAAAAAAAAATCCCCTTTTTGATGGCAATTTTCGCAAGTTTTTTCCTTATATTAGTACATCTCACAGTATTTTGACTGTATCATTCTCTACCCAACTCGGACTAGCACGAAATTTTAAACATAGAACCCTAAGACATAGGGCTACAACTTTTGTGCCCATGACCCTCGCATATTATTTAGTCTTCACTATGAAAACATTGCTCGAATCCATATTAGAGAAATCGAAGATTTCTGAAAGGGGTACCCCTTTGGTGAATTGGAGATTTCACTAATTTCTCCGAAATGTATTGCCCTCGTGTTGAACTCGTTCGATATTTTTCCCCAAGAGATCTCATGGCTAAATGAATATATTGGAGTGGAAACGGACCCTTAAATCAACATTTCAAAAAAAATTCCCCTTTTTGATGGCAATTTTCGCAAGTTTTTTCCTTATATTAGTACATCTCACAGTATTTTGACTGTATCATTCTCTACCCAACTCGGACTAGCACGAAATTTTAAACATAGAACCCTAAGACATAGGGCTACAACTTTTGTGCCCATGACCCTCGCATATTATTTAGTCTTCACTATGAAAACATTGCTCGAATCCATATTAGAGAAATCGAAGATTTCTGAAAGGGGTACCCCTTTGGTGAATTGGAGATTTCACTAATTTCTCCGAAATGTATTGCCCTCGTGTTGAACTCGTTCGATATTTTTCCCCAAGAGATCTCATGGGTAAATGAATATATTGGAGTGGAAACGGACCCTTAAATCAAAATTTCAAAAAAAATTCCCCTTTTTGATGGCAATTTTCGCAAGTTTTTTCCTTATATTAGTACATCTCACATTATTTTGACTCTATCACCCTCTACCCAACTCGGATTAGCACGAAATTTTACACATAGAACCCTAAGACATAGGGCTACAACTTTTGTGCCCATGACCCTCGCATATTATTTAGTTTCACTATGAAAACATTGCTCGAATACATATTAGAGAAATCGAAGATTTCTGAAAGGGGTACCCCTTTGGTGAATTGGAGATTTCACTAATTTCTCCGAAATGTATTGCCCTCGTGTTGAACTCGTTCGATATTTTTCCCCAAGAGATCTCATGGGTAAATGAATATATTGGAGTGGAAACGGACCCTTAAATCAACATTTCAAAAAAAATTCCCCTTTTTGATGGCAATTTTCGCAAGTTTTTTCCTTATATTAGTACATCTCACAGTATTTTGACTGTATCATTCTCTACACAACTCGGACTAGCACGAAATTTTACACATAGAACCCTAAGACATAGGGCTACAACTTTTGTGCCCATGACCCTCGCATATTATTTAGTTTCACTATGAAAACATTGCTCGAATCCATATTAGAGAAATCGAAGATTTCTGAAAGGGGTACCCCTTTGGTGAATTGGAGATTTCACTAATTTCTCCGAAATGTATTGCCCTCGTGTTGAACTCGTTCGATATTTTTCCCCAAGAGATCTCATGGGTAAATGAATATATTGGAGTGGAAACGGACCCTTAAATCAACATTTCAAAAAAAATTCCCCTTTTTGATGGCAATTTTCGCAAGTTTTTTCCTTATATTAGTACATCTCACAGTATTTTGACTCTATCACCCTCTACCCAACTCGGACTAGCACAAAATTTTAAACATAGAACCCTAAGACATAGGGCTACAACTTTTGTGCCCATGACCCTCGCATATTATTTAGTCTTCACTATGAAAACATTGCTCGAATCCATATTAGAGAAATCAAAGATTTCTGAAAGGGGTACCCCTTTGGTGAATTGGAGATTTCACTAATTTCTCCGAAATGTATTGCCCTCGTGTTGAACTCGTTCGATATTTTTCCCCAAGAGATCTCATGGGTAAATGAATATATTGGAGTGGAAACGGACCCTTAAATCAACATTTCAAAAAAAATTCCCCTTTTTGATGGCAATTTTCGCAAGTATTTTCCTTATATTAGTACATCTCACATTATTTTGACTCTATCACCCTCTACCCAACTCGGATTAGCACGAAATTTTACACATAGAACCCTAAGACATAGGGCTACAACTTTTGTGCCCATGACCCTCGCATATTATTTAGTCTTCACAATGAAAACATTGCTCGAATCCATATTAGAGAAATCGAAGATTTCTGAAAGGGGTACCCCTTTGGTGAATTGGAGATTTCACTAATTTCTCCGAAATGTATTGCCCTCGTGTTGAACTCGTTCGATATTTTTCCCCAAGAGATCTCATGGGTAAATGAATATATTGGAGTGGAAACGGACCCTTAAATCAAAATTTCAAAAAAAATTCCCCTTTTTGATGGCAATTTTCGCAAGTTTTTTCCTTATATTAGTACATCTCACAGTATTTTGACTGTATCATTCTCTACCCAACTCGGACTAGCACGAAATTTTAAACATAGAACCCTAAGACATAGGGCTACAACTTTTGTGCCCATGACCCTCGCATATTATTTAGTCTTCACTATGAAAACATTGCTCGAATCCATATTAGAGAAATCGAAGATTTCTGAAAGGGGTACCCCTTTGGTGAATTGGAGATTTCACTAATTTCTCCGAAATGTATTGCCCTCGTGTTGAACTCGTTCGATATTTTTCCCCAAGAGATCTCATGGGTAAATGAATATATTGGAGTGGAAACGGACCCTTAAATCAACATTTCAAAAAAAATTCCCCTTTTTGATGGCAATTTTCGCAAGTTTTTTCCTTATATTAGTACATCTCACAGTATTTTGACTGTATCATTCTCTACCCAACTCGGACTAGCACGAAATTTTAAACATAGAACCCTAAGACATAGGGCTACAACTTTTGTGCCCATGACCCTCGCATATTATTTAGTCTTCACTATGAAAACATTGCTCGAATCCATATTAGAGAAATCGAAGATTTCTGAAAGGGGTACCCCTTTGGTGAATTGGAGATTTCACTAATTTCTCCGAAATGTATTGCCCTCGTGTTGAACTCGTTCGATATTTTTCCCCAAGAGATCTCATGGGTAAATGAATATATTGGAGTGGAAACGGACCCTTAAATCAACATTTCAAAAAAAATTCCCCTTTTTGATGGCAATTTTCGCAAGTTTTTTCCTTATATTAGTACATCTCACAGTATTTTGACTGTATCATTCTCTACCCAACTCGGACTAGCACGAAATTTTAAACATAGAACCCTAAGACATAGGGCTACAACTTTTGTGCCCATGACCCTCGCATATTATTTAGTCTTCACTATGAAAACATTGCTCGAATCCATATTAGAGAAATCGAAGATTTCTGAAAGGGGTACCCCTTTGGTGAATTGGAGATTTCACTAATTTCTCCGAAATGTATTGCCCTCGTGTTGAACTCGTTCGATATTTTTCCCCAAGAGATCTCATGGGTAAATGAATATGTTGGAGTCGAAACGGACCCTTAAATCAACATTTCAAAAAAAAATCCCCTTTTTGATGGCAATTTTCGCAAGTTTTTTCCTTATATTAGTACATCTCACAGTATTTTGACTGTATCATTCTCTACCCAACTCGGACTAGCACGAAATTTTAAACATAGAACCCTAAGACATAGGGCTACAACTTTTGTGCCCATGACCCTCGCATATTATTTAGTCTTCACTATGAAAACATTGCTCGAATCCATATTAGAGAAATCGAAGATTTCTGAAAGGGGTACCCCTTTGGTGAATTGGAGATTTCACTAATTTCTCCGAAATGTATTGCCCTCGTGTTGAACTCGTTCGATATTTTTCCCCAAGAGATCTCATGGCTAAATGAATATATTGGAGTGGAAACGGACCCTTAAATCAACATTTCAAAAAAAAATCCCCTTTTTGATGGCAATTTTCGCAAGTTTTTTCCTTATATTAGTACATCTCACAGTATTTTGACTGTATCATTCTATACCCAACTCGGACTAGCACGAAATTTTAAACATAGAACCCTAAGACATAGGGCTACAACTTTTGTGCCCATGACCCTCGCATATTATTTAGTCTTCACTATGAAAACATTGCTCGAATCCATATTAGAGAAATCGAAGATTTCTGAAAGGGGTACCCCTTTGGTGAATTGGAGATTTCACTAATTTCTCCGAAATGTATTGCCCTCGTGTTGAACTCGTTCGATATTTTTCCCCAAGAGATCTCATGGCTAA
Organism: Humulus lupulus; assembly: GCF_963169125.1. NCBI lineage: Eukaryota > Viridiplantae > Streptophyta > Magnoliopsida > Rosales > Cannabaceae > Humulus > Humulus lupulus. The sequence continues at coordinate 251,273,923 of NC_084796.1, forward strand.
ATGAATATATTGGAGTGGAAACGGACCCTTAAATCAAAATTTCAAAAAAAATTCCCCTTTTTGATGGCAATTTTCGCAAGTATTTTCCTTATATTAGTACATCTCACAGTATTTTGACTGTATCATTCTCTACCCAACTCGGACTAGCACGAAATTTTAAACATAGAACCCTAAGACATAGGGCTACAACTTTTGTGCCCATGACCCTCGCATATTATTTAGTCTTCACTATGAAAACATTGCTCGAATCCATATTAGAGAAATCGAAGATTTCTGAAAGGGGTACCCCTTTGGTGAATTGGAGATTTCACTAATTTCTCCGAAATGTATTGCCCTCGTGTTGAACTCGTTCGATATTTTTCCCCAAGAGATCTCATGGGTAAATGAATATATTGGAGTGGAAACGGACCCTTAAATCAAAATTTCAAAAAAAATTCCCCTTTTTGATGGCAATTTTCGCAAGTTTTTTCCTTATATTAGTACATCTCACAGTATTTTGACTGTATCATTCTATACCCAACTCGGACTAGCACGAAATTTTAAACATAGAACCCTAAGACATAGGGCTACAACTTTTGTGCCCATGACCCTCGCATATTATTTAGTCTTCAATATGAAAACATTGCTCGAATCCATATTAGAGAAATCGAAGATTTCTGAAAGGGGTACCCCTTTGGTGAATTGGAGATTTCACTAATTTCTCCGAAATGTATTGCCCTCGTGTTGAACTCGTTCGATATTTTTCCCCAAGAGATCTCATGGGTAAATGAATATATTGGAGTGGAAACGGACCCTTAAATCAAAATTTCAAAAAAAATTCCCCTTTTTGATGGCAATTTTCGCAAGTTTTTTCCTTATATTAGTACATCTCACAGTATTTTGACTGTATCATTCTCTACCCAACTCGGACTAGCACGAAATTTTAAACATAGAACCCTAAGACATAGGGCTACAACTTTTGTGCCCATGACCCTCGCATATTATTTAGTCTTCACTATGAAAACATTGCTCGAATCCATATTAGAGAAATCGAAGATTTCTGAAAGGGGTACCCCTTTGGTGAATTGGAGATTTCACTAATTTCTCCGAAATGTATTGCCCTCGTGTTGAACTCGTTCGATATTTTTCCCCAAGAGATCTCATGGGTAAATGAATATATTGGAGTGGAAACGGACCCTTAAATCAAAATTTCAAAAAAAATTCCCCTTTTTGATGGCAATTTTCGCAAGTATTTTCCTTATATTAGTACATCTCACAGTATTTTGACTGTATCATTCTCTACCCAACTCGGACTAGCACGAAATTTTACACATAGAACCCTAAGACATAGGGCTACAACTTTTGTGCCCATGACCCTCGCATATTATTTAGTTTCACTATGAAAACGTTGCTCGAATCCATATTAGAGAAATCGAAGATTTCTGAAAGGGGTACCCCTTTGGTGAATTGGAGATTTCACTAATTTCTCCGAAATGTATTGCCCTCGTGTTGAACTCGTTCGTTATTTTTCCCCAAGAGATCTCATGGGTAAATGAATATATTGGAGTGGAAACGGACCCTTAAATCAACATTTCAAAAAAAATTCCACTTTTTGATGGCAATTTTCGCAAGTTTTTTCCTTATATTAGTACATCTCACAGTATTTTGACTCTATCACCCTCTACCCAACTCGGACTAGCACGAAATTTTAAACATAGAACCCTAAGACATAGGGCTACAACTTTTGTGCCCATGACCCTCGCATATTATTTAGTTTCACTATGAAAACATTGCTCGAATCCATATTAGAGAAATCAAAGATTTCTGAAAGGGGTACCCCTTTGGTGAATTGGAGATTTCACTAATTTCTCCGAAATGTATTGCCCTCGTGTTGAACTCGTTCGATATTTTTCCCCAAGAGATCTCATGGCTAAATGAATATATTGGAGTGGAAACGGACCCTTAAATCAACATTTCAAAAAAAATTCCCCTTTTTGATGGCAATTTTCGCAAGTATTTTCCTTATATTAGTACATCTCACAGTATTTTGACTGTATCATTCTATACCCAACTCGGACTAGCACGAAATTTTAAACATAGAACCCTAAGACATAGGGCTACAACTTTTGTGCCCATGACCCTCGCATATTATTTAGTTTCACTATGAAAACATTGCTCGAATCCATATTAGAGAAATCGAAGATTTCTGAAAGGGGTACCCCTTTGGTGAATTGGAGATTTCACTAATTTCTCCGAAATGTATTGCCCTCGTGTTGAACTCGTTCGATATTTTTCCCCAAGAGATCTCATGGGTAAATGAATATATTGGAGTGGAAACGGACCCTTAAATCAAAATTTCAAAAAAAATTCCCCTTTTTGATGGCAATTTTCGCAAGTTTTTTCCTTATATTAGTACATCTCACAGTATTTTGACTGTATCATTCTCTACCCAACTCGGACTAGCACGAAATTTTAAACATAGAACCCTAAGACATAGGGCTACAACTTTTGTGCCCATGACCCTCGCATATTATTTAGTCTTCACTATGAAAACATTGCTCGAATCCATATTAGAGAAATCGAAGATTTCTGAAAGGGGTACCCCTTTGGTGAATTGGAGATTTCACTAATTTCTCCGAAATGTATTGCCCTCGTGTTGAACTCGTTCGATATTTTTCCCCAAGAGATCTCATGGCTAAATGAATATATTGGAGTGGAAACGGACCCTTAAATCAACATTTCAAAAAAAATTCCCCTTTTTGATGGCAATTTTCGCAAGTATTTTCCTTATATTAGTACATCTCACAGTATTTTGACTGTATCATTCTATACCCAACTCGGACTAGCACGAAATTTTAAACATAGAACCCTAAGACATAGGGCTACAACTTTTGTGCCCATGACCCTCGCATATTATTTAGTCTTCACTATGAAAACATTGCTCGAATCCATATTAGAGAAATCGAAGATTTCTGAAAGGGGTACCCCTTTGGTGAATTGGAGATTTCACTAATTTCTCCGAAATGTATTGCCCTCGTGTTGAACTCGTTCGATATTTTTCCCCAAGAGATCTCATGGGTAAATGAATATATTGGAGTGGAAACGGACCCTTAAATCAAAATTTCAAAAAAAATTCCCCTTTTTGATGGCAATTTTCGCAAGTTTTTTCCTTATATTAGTACATCTGACAGTATTTTGACTGTATCATTCTCTACCCAACTCGGACTAGCACGAAATTTTAAACATAGAACCCTAAGACATAGGGCTACAACTTTTGTGCCCATGACCCTCGCATATTATTTAGTCTTCACTATGAAAACATTGCTCGAATCCATATTAGAGAAATCGAAGATTTCTGAAAGGGGTACCCCTTTGGTGAATTGGAGATTTCACTAATTTCTCCGAAATGTATTGCCCTCGTGTTGAACTCGTTCGATATTTTTCCCCAAGAGATCTCATGGGTAAATGAATATATTGGAGTGGAAACGGACCCTTAAATCAACATTTCAAAAAAAATTCCCCTTTTTGATGGCAATTTTCGCAAGTATTTTCCTTATATTAGTACATCTCACAGTATTTTGACTGTATCTTTCTCTACCCAACTCGGACTAGCACGAAATTTTACACATAGAACCCTAAGACATAGGGCTACAACTTTTGTGCCCATGACCCTCGCATATTATTTAGTTTCACTATGAAAACGTTGCTCGAATGCATATTAGAGAAATCGAAGATTTCTGAAAGGGGTACCCCTTTGGTGAATTGGAGATTTCACTAATTTCTCCGAAATGTATTGCCCTCGTGTTGAACTCGTTCGATATTTTTCCCCAAGAGATCTCATGGGTAAATGAATATATTGGAGTGGAAACGGACCCTTAAATCAACATTTCAAAAAAAATTCCACTTTTTGATGGCAATTTTCGCAAGTTTTTTCCTTATATTAGTACATCTCACAGTATTTTGACTCTATCACCCTCTACCCAACTCGGACTAGCACGAAATTTTAAACATAGAACCCTAAGACATAGGGCTACAACTTTTGTGCCCATGACCCTCGCATATTATTTAGTTTCACTATGAAAACATTGCTCGAATCCATATTAGAGAAATCAAAGATTTCTGAAAGGGGTACCCCTTTGGTGAATTGGAGATTTCACTAATTTCTCCGAAATGTATTGCCCTCGTGTTGAACTCGTTCGATATTTTTCCCCAAGAGATCTCATGGGTAAATGAATATATTGGAGTGGAAACGGACCCTTAAATCAACATTTCAAAAAAAATTCCCCTTTTTGATGGCAATTTTCGCAAGTTTTTTCCTTATATTAGTACATCTCACAGTATTTTGACTCTATCACCCTCTACCCAACTCGGACTAGCACGAAATTTTAAACATAGAACCCTAAGACATAGGGCTACAACTTTTGTGCCCATGACCCTCGCATATTATTTAGTTTCACTATGAAAACATTGCTCGAATCCATATTAGAGAAATCAAAGATTTCTGAAAGGGGTACCCCTTTGGTGAATTGGAGATTTCACTAATTTCTCCGAAATGTATTGCCCTCGTGTTGAACTCGTTCGATATTTTTCCCCAAGAGATCTCATGGGTAAATGAATATATTGGAGTGGAAACGGACCCTTAAATCAACATTTCAAAAAAAATTCCCCTTTTTGATGGCAATTTTCGCAAGTTTTTTCCTTATATTAGTACATCTCACAGTATTTTGACTCTATCACCCTCTACCCAACTCGGACTAGCACGAAATTTTAAACATAGAACCCTAAGACATAGGGCTACAACTTTTGTGCCCATGACCCTCGCATATTATTTAGTTTCACTATGAAAACATTGCTCGAATCCATATTAGAGAAATCAAAGATTTCTGAAAGGGGTACCCCTTTGGTGAATTGGAGATTTCACTAATTTCTCCGAAATGTATTGCCCTCGTGTTGAACTCGTTCGATATTTTTCCCCAAGAGATCTCATGGGTAAATGAATATATTGGAGTGGAAACGGACCCTTAAATCAACATTTCAAAAAAAATTCCCCTTTTTGATGGCAATTTTCGCAAGTTTTTTCCTTATATTAGTACATCTCACAGTATTTTGACTGTATCACCCTCTACCCAACTCGGACTAGCACAAAATTTTAAACATAGAACCCTAAGACATAGGGCTACAACTTTTGTGCCCATGACCCTCGCATATTATTTAGTCTTCACTATGAAAACATTGCTCGAATCCATATTAGAGAAATCGAAGATTTCTGAAAGGGGTACCCCTTTGGTGAATTGGAGATTTCACTAATTTCTCCGAAATGTATTGCCCTCGTGTTGAACTCGTTCGATATTTTTCCCCAAGAGATCTCATGGCTAAATGAATATATTGGAGTGGAAACGGACCCTTAAATCAACATTTCAAAAAAAAATCCCCTTTTTGATGGCAATTTTCGCAAGTTTTTTCCTTATATTAGTACATCTCACAGTATTTTGACTGTATCACCCTCTACCCAACTCGGACTAGCACGAAATTTTACACATAGAACCCTAAGACATAGGGCTACAACTTTTGTGCCCATGACCCTCGCATATTATTTAGTTTCACTATGAAAACATTGCTCGAATACATATTAGAGAAATCGAAGATTTCTGAAAGGGGTACCCCTTTGGTGAATTGGAGATTTCACTAATTTCTCCGAAATGTATTGCCCTCGTGTTGAACTCGTTCGATATTTTTCCCCAAGAGATCTCATGGCTAAATGAATATATTGGAGTGGAAACGGACCCTTAAATCAACATTTCAAAAAAAAATCCCCTTTTTGATGGCAATTTTCGCAAGTTTTTTCCTTATATTAGTACATCTCACAGTATTTTGACTGTATCATTCTCTACCCAACTCGGACTAGCACGAAATTTTAAACATAGAACCCTAAGACATAGGGCTACAACTTTTGTGCCCATGACCCTCGCATATTATTTAGTCTTCACTATGAAAACATTGCTCGAATCCATATTAGAGAAATCGAAGATTTCTGAAAGGGGTACCCCTTTGGTGAATTGGAGATTTCACTAATTTCTCCGAAATGTATTGCCCTCGTGTTGAACTCGTTCGATATTTTTCCCCAAGAGATCTCATGGCTAAATGAATATATTGGAGTGGAAACGGACCCTTAAATCAACATTTCAAAAAAAAATCCCCTTTTTGATGGCAATTTTCGCAAGTTTTTTCCTTATATTAGTACATCTCACAGTATTTTGACTGTATCACCCTCTACCCAACTCGGACTAGCACGAAATTTTACACATAGAACCCTAAGACATAGGGCTACAACTTTTGTGCCCATGACCCTCGCATATTATTTAGTTTCACTATGAAAACATTGCTCGAATACATATTAGAGAAATCGAAGATTTCTGAAAGGGGTACCCCTTTGGTGAATTGGAGATTTCACTAATTTCTCCGAAATGTATTGCCCTCGTGTTGAACTCGTTCGATATTTTTCCCCAAGAGATCTCATGGCTAAATGAATATATTGGAGTGGAAACGGACCCTTAAATCAAAATTTCAAAAAAAATTCCCCTTTTTGATGGCAATTTTCGCAAGTTTTTTCCTTATATTAGTACATCTCACAGTATTTTGACTGTATTATTCTCTACCCAACTCGGACTAGCACGAAATTTTAAACATAGAACCCTAAGACATAGGGCTACAACTTTTGTGCCCATGACCCTCGCATATTATTTAGTCTTCACTATGAACACATTGCTCGAATCCATATTAGAGAAATCGAAGATTTCTGAAAGGGGTACCCCTTTGGTGAATTGGAGATTTCACTAATTTCTCCGAAATGTATTGCCCTCGTGTTGAACTCGTTCGATATTTTTCCCCAAGAGATCTCATGGGTAAATGAATATATTGGAGTGGAAACGGACCCTTAAATCAACATTTCAAAAAAAAATCCCCTTTTTGATGGCAATTTTCGCAAGTTTTTTCCTTATATTAGTACATCTCACAGTATTTTGACTGTATCATTCTCTACCCAACTCGGACTAGCACGAAATTTTAAACATAGAACCCTAAGACATAGGGCTACAACTTTTGTGCCCATGACCCTCGCATATTATTTAGTCTTCACTATGAAAACATTGCTCGAATCCATATTAGAGAAATCGAAGATTTCTGAAAGGGGTACCCCTTTGGTGAATTGGAGATTTCACTAATTTCTCCGAAATGTATTGCCCTCGTGTTGAACTCGTTCGATATTTTTCCCCAAGAGATCTCATGGCTAAATGAATATATTGGAGTGGAAACGGACCCTTAAATCAACATTTCAAAAAAAATTCCCCTTTTTGATGGCAATTTTCGCAAGTATTTTCCTTATATTAGTACATCTCACAGTATTTTGACTGTATCATTCTCTACCCAACTCGGACTAGCACGAAATTTTACACATAGAACCCTAAGACATAGGGCTACAACTTTTGTGCCCATGACCCTCGCATATTATTTAGTTTCACTATGAAAACATTGCTCGAATACATATTAGAGAAATCGAAGATTTCTGAAAGGGGTACCCCTTTGGTGAATTGGAGATTTCACTAATTTCTCCGAAATGTATTGCCCTCGTGTTGAACTCGTTCGATATTTTTCCCCAAGAGATCTCATGGCTAAATGAATATATTGGAGTGGAAACGGACCCTTAAATCAAAATTTCAAAAAAAATTCCCCTTTTTGATGGCAATTTTCGCAAGTTTTTTCCTTATATTAGTACATCTCACAGTATTTTGACTGTATCATTCTCTACCCAACTCGGACTAGCACGAAATTTTAAACATAGAACCCTAAGACATAGGGCTACAACTTTTGTGCCCATGACCCTCGCATATTATTTAGTCTTCACTATGAAAACATTGCTCGAATCCATATTAGAGAAATCGAAGATTTCTGAAAGGGGTACCCCTTTGGTGAATTGGAGATTTCACTAATTTCTCCGAAATGTATTGCCCTCGTGTTGAACTCGTTCGATATTTTTCCCCAAGAGATCTCATGGCTAAATGAATATATTGGAGTGGAAACGGACCCTTAAATCAACATTTCAAAAAAAATTCCCCTTTTTGATGGCAATTTTCGCAAGTATTTTCCTTATATTAGTACATCTCACAGTATTTTGACTGTATCATTCTCTACCCAACTCGGACTAGCACGAAATTTTACACATAGAACCCTAAGACATAGGGCTACAACTTTTGTGCCCATGACCCTCGCATATTATTTAGTCTTCACTATGAAAACATTGCTCGAATACATATTAGAGAAATCGAAGATTTCTGAAAGGGGTACCTATTTGGTGAATTGGAGATTTCACTAATTTCTCCGAAATGTATTGCCCTCGTGTTGAACTCGTTCGATATTTTTCCCCAAGAGATCTCATGGGTAAATGAATATATTGGAGTGGAAACGGACCCTTAAATCAACATTTCAAAAAAAATTCCCCTTTTTGATGGCAATTTTCGCAAGTTTTTTCCTTATATTAGTACATATCACAGTATTTTGACTGTATCATTCTCTACCCAACTCGGACTAGCACGAAATTTTACACATAGAACCCTAAGACATAGGGCTACAACTTTTGTGCCCATGACCCTCGCATATTATTTAGTTTCACTATGAAAACATTGCTCGAATCCATATTAGAGAAATCGAAGATTTCTGAAAGGGGTACCCCTTTGGTGAATTGGAGATTTCACTAATTTCTCCGAAATGTATTGCCCTCGTGTTGAACTCGTTCGATATTTTTCCCCAAGAGATCTCATGGGTAAATGAATATATTGGAGTGGAAACGGACCCTTAAATCAACATTTCAAAAAAAATTCCCCTTTTTGATGGCAATTTTCGCAAGTTTTTTCCTTATATTAGTACATCTCACAGTATTTTGACTGTATCATTCTCTACCCAACTCGGACTAGCACGAAATTTTAAACATAGAACCCTAAGACATAGGACTACAACTTTTGTGCCCATGACCCTCGCATATTATTTAGTTTCACTATGAAAACATTGCTCGAATCCATATTAGAGAAATCGAAGATTTCTGAAAGGGGTACCCCTTTGGTGAATTGGAGATTTCACTAATTTCTCCGAAATGTATTGCCCTCGTGTTGAACTCGTTCGATATTTTTCCCCAAGAGATCTCATGGGTAAATGAATATATTGGAGTGGAAACGGACCCTTAAATCAACATTTCAAAAAAAATTCCCCTTTTTGATGGCAATTTTCGCAAGTTTTTTCCTTATATTAGTACATCTCACAGTATTTTGACTGTATCACCCTCTACCCAACTCGGACTAGCACAAAATTTTAAACATAGAACCCTAAGACATAGGGCTACAACTTTTGTGCCCATGACCCTCGCATATTATTTAGTCTTCACTATGAAAACATTGCTCGAATCCATATTAGAGAAATCGAAGATTTCTGAAAGGGGTACCCCTTTGGTGAATTGGAGATTTCACTAATTTCTCCGAAATGTATTGCCCTCGTGTTGAACTCGTTCGATATTTTTCCCCAAGAGATCTCATGGGTAAATGAATATATTGGAGTGGAAACGGACCCTTAAATCAACATTTCAAAAAAAATTCCCCTTTTTGATGGCAATTTTCGCAAGTTTTTTCCTTATATTAGTACATCTCACAGTATTTTGACTGTATCATTCTCTACCCAACTCGGACTAGCACGAAATTTTAAACATAGAACCCTAAGACATAGGGCTACAACTTTTGTGCCCATGACCCTCGCATATTATTTAGTCTTCACTATGAAAACATTGCTCGAATCCATATTAGAGAAATCGAAGATTTCTGAAAGGGGTACCCCTTTGGTGAATTGGAGATTTCACTAATTTCTCCGAAATGTATTGCCCTCGTGTTGAACTCGTTCGATATTTTTCCCCAAGAGATCTCATGGGTAAATGAATATATTGGAGTGGAAACGGACCCTTAAATCAACATTTCAAAAAAAATTCCCCTTTTTGATGGCAATTTTCGCAAGTATTTTCCTTATATTAGTACATCTCACAGTATTTTGACTGTATCATTCTCTACCCAACTCGGACTAGCACGAAATTTTACACATAGAACCCTAAGACATAGGGCTACAACTTTTGTGCCCATGACCCTCGCATATTATTTAGTTTCACTATGAAAACATTGCTCGAATACATATTAGAGAAATCGAAGATTTCTGAAAGGGGTACCCCTTTGGTGAATTGGAGATTTCACTAATTTCTCCGAAATGTATTGCCCTCGTGTTGAACTCGTTCGATATTTTTCCCCGAGAGATCTCATGGGTAAATGAATATATTGGAGTGGAAACGGACCCTTAAATCAAAATTTCAAAAAAAATTCCCCTTTTTGATGGCTATTTTCGCAAGTTTTTTCCTTATATTAGTACATCTCACAGTATTTTGACTGTATCATTCTCTACCCAACTCGGACTAGCACGAAATTTTAAACATAGAACCCTAAGACATAGGGCTACAACTTTTGTGCCCATGACCCTCGCATATTATTTAGTCTTCACTATGAAAACATTGCTCGAATCCATATTAGAGAAATCGAAGATTTCTGAAAGGGGTACCCCTTTGGTGAATTGGAGATTTCACTAATTTCTCCGAAATGTATTGCCCTCGTGTTGAACTCGTTCGATATTTTTCCCCAAGAGATCTCATGGGTAAATGAATATATTGGAGTGGAAACGGACCCTTAAATCAACATTTCAAAAAAAATTCCCCTTTTTGATGGCAATTTTCGCAAGTTTTTTCCTTATATTAGTACATCTCACAGTATTTTGACTGTATCATTCTCTACCCAACTCGGACTAGCACGAAATTTTAAACATAGAACCCTAAGACATAGGGCTACAACTTTTGTGCCCATGACCCTCGCATATTATTTAGTCTTCACTATGAAAACATTGCTCGAATCCATATTAGAGAAATCGAAGATTTCTGAAAGGGGTACCCCTTTGGTGAATTGGAGATTTCACTAATTTCTCCGAAATGTATTGCCCTCGTGTTGAACTCGTTCGATATTTTTCCCCAAGAGATCTCATGGGTAAATGAATATATTGGAGTGGAAACGGACCCTTAAATCAACATTTCAAAAAAAATTCCCCTTTTTGATGGCAATTTTCGCAAGTATTTTCCTTATATTAGTACATCTCACAGTATTTTGACTGTATCATTCTCTACCCAACTCGGACTAGCACGAAATTTTACACATAGAACCCTAAGACATAGGGCTACAACTTTTGTGCCCATGACCCTCGCATATTATTTAGTTTCACTATGAAAACATTGCTCGAATACATATTAGAGAAATCGAAGATTTCTGAAAGGGGTACCCCTTTGGTGAATTGGAGATTTCACTAATTTCTCCGAAATGTATTGCCCTCGTGTTGAACTCGTTCGATATTTTTCCCCGAGAGATCTCATGGGTAAATGAATATATTGGAGTGGAAACGGACCCTTAAATCAAAATTTCAAAAAAAATTCCCCTTTTTGATGGCTATTTTCGCAAGTTTTTTCCTTATATTAGTACATCTCACAGTATTTTGACTGTATCATTCTCTACCCAACTCGGACTAGCACGAAATTTTAAACATAGAACCCTAAGACATAGGGCTACAACTTTTGTGCCCATGACCCTCGCATATTATTTAGTCTTCACTATGAAAACATTGCTCGAATCCATATTAGAGAAATCGAAGATTTCTGAAAGGGGTACCCCTTTGGTGAATTGGAGATTTCACTAATTTCTCCGAAATGTATTGCCCTCGTGTTGAACTCGTTCGATATTTTTCCCCAAGAGATCTCATGGGTAAATGAATATATTGGAGTGGAAACGGACCCTTAAATCAACATTTCAAAAAAAATTCCCCTTTTTGATGGCAATTTTCGCAAGTTTTTTCCTTATATTAGTACATCTCACAGTATTTTGACTGTATCACCCTCTACCCAACTCGGACTAGCACAAAATTTTAAACATAGAACCCTAAGACATAGGGCTACAACTTTTGTGCCCATGACCCTCGCATATTATTTAGTCTTCACTATGAAAACATTGCTCGAATCCATATTAGAGAAATCGAAGATTTCTGAAAGGGGTACCCCTTTGGTGAATTGGAGATTTCACTAATTTCTCCGAAATGTATTGCCCTCGTGTTGAACTCGTTCGATATTTTTCCCCAAGAGATCTCATGGGTAAATGAATATATTGGAGTGGAAACGGACCCTTAAATCAACATTTCAAAAAAAATTCCCCTTTTTGATGGCAATTTTCGCAAGTTTTTTCCTTATATTAGTACATCTCACAGTATTTTGACTGTATCATTCTCTACCCAACTCGGACTAGCACGAAATTTTAAACATAGAACCCTAAGACATAGGGCTACAACTTTTGTGCCCATGACCCTCGCATATTATTTAGTCTTCACTATGAAAACATTGCTCGAATCCATATTAGAGAAATCGAAGATTTCTGAAAGGGGTACCCCTTTGGTGAATTGGAGATTTCACTAATTTCTCCGAAATGTATTGCCCTCGTGTTGAACTCGTTCGATATTTTTCCCCAAGAGATCTCATGGGTAAATGAATATATTGGAGTGGAAACGGACCCTTAAATCAACATTTCAAAAAAAATTCCCCTTTTTGATGGCAATTTTCGCAAGTATTTTCCTTATATTAGTACATCTCACAGTATTTTGACTGTATCATTCTCTACCCAACTCGGACTAGCACGAAATTTTACACATAGAACCCTAAGACATAGGGCTACAACTTTTGTGCCCATGACCCTCGCATATTATTTAGTTTCACTATGAAAACATTGCTCGAATACATATTAGAGAAATCGAAGATTTCTGAAAGGGGTACCCCTTTGGTGAATTGGAGATTTCACTAATTTCTCCGAAATGTATTGCCCTCGTGTTGAACTCGTTCGATATTTTTCCCCGAGAGATCTCATGGGTAAATGAATATATTGGAGTGGAAACGGACCCTTAAATCAAAATTTCAAAAAAAATTCCCCTTTTTGATGGCTATTTTCGCAAGTTTTTTCCTTATATTAGTACATCTCACAGTATTTTGACTGTATCATTCTCTACCCAACTCGGACTAGCACGAAATTTTAAACATAGAACCCTAAGACATAGGGCTACAACTTTTGTGCCCATGACCCTCGCATATTATTTAGTCTTCACTATGAAAACATTGCTCGAATCCATATTAGAGAAATCGAAGATTTCTGAAAGGGGTACCCCTTTGGTGAATTGGAGATTTCACTAATTTCTCCGAAATGTATTGCCCTCGTGTTGAACTCGTTCGATATTTTTCCCCAAGAGATCTCATGGGTAAATGAATATATTGGAGTGGAAACGGACCCTTAAATCAACATTTCAAAAAAAAATCCCCTTTTTGATGGCAATTTTCGCAAGTTTTTTCCTTATATTAGTACATCTCACAGTATTTTGACTGTATCATTCTCTACCCAACTCGGACTAGCACGAAATTTTAAACATAGAACTCTAAGACATAGGGCTACAACTTTTGTGCCCATGACCCTCGCATATTATTTAGTCTTCACTATGAAAACATTGCTCGAATCCATATTAGAGAAATCGAAGATTTCTGAAAGGGGTACCCCTTTGGTGAATTGGAGATTTCACTAATTTCTCCGAAATGTATTGCCCTCGTGTTGAACTCGTTCGATATTTTTCCCCAAGAGATCTCATGGGTAAATGAATATATTGGAGTGGAAACGGACCCTTAAATCAACATTTCAAAAAAAAATCCCCTTTTTGATGGCAATTTTCGCAAGTATTTTCCTTATATTAGTACATCTCACAGTATTTTGACTGTATCATTCTCTACCCAACTCGGACTAGCACGAAATTTTACACATAGAACCCTAAGACATAGGGCTACAACTTTTGTGCCCATGACCCTCGCATATTATTTAGTTTCACTATGAAAACATTGCTCGAATACATATTAGAGAAATCGAAGATTTCTGAAAGGGGTACCCCTTTGGTGAATTGGAGATTTCACTAATTTCTCCGAAATGTATTGCCCTCGTGTTGAACTCGTTCGATATTTTTCCCCAAGAGATCTCATGGGTAAATGAATATATTGGAGTGGAAACGGACCCTTAAATCAACATTTCAAAAAAAATTCCCCTTTTTGATGGCAATTTTCGCAAGTATTTTCCTTATATTAGTACATCTCACAGTATTTTGACTGTATCATTCTCTACCCAACTCGGACTAGCACGAAATTTTAAACATAGAACCCTAAGACATAGGGCTACAACTTTTGTGCCCATGACCCTCGCATATTATTTAGTCTTCACTATGAAAACATTGCTCGAATCCATATTAGAGAAATCGAAGATTTCTGAAAGGGGTACCCCTTTGGTGAATTGGAGATTTCACTAATTTCTCCGAAATGTATTGCCCTCGTGTTGAACTCGTTCGATATTTTTCCCCAAGAGATCTCATGGGTAAATGAATATGTTGGAGTGGAAACGGACCCTTAAATCAAAATTTCAAAAAAAATTCCCCTTTTTGATGGCAATTTTCGCAAGTATTTTCCTTATATTAGTACATCTCACAGTATTTTGACTGTATCATTCTCTACCCAACTCGGACTAGCACGAAATTTTAAACATAGAACCCTAAGACATAGGGCTAAAACTTTTGTGCCCATGACCCTCGCATATTATTTAGTCTTCACTATGAAAACATTGCTCGAATCCATATTAGAGAAATCGAAGATTTCTGAAAGGGGTACCCCTTTGGTGAATTGGAGATTTCACTAATTTCTCCGAAATGTATTGCCCTCGTGTTGAACTCGTTCGATATTTTTCCCCAAGAGATCTCATGGGTAAATGAATATATTGGAGTCGAAACGGACCCTTAAATCAACATTTCAAAAAAAATTCCCCTTTTTGATGGCAATTTTCGCAAGTATTTTCCTTATATTAGTACATCTCACAGTATTTTGACTGTATCATTCTCTACCCAACTCGGACTAGCACGAAATTTTACACATAGAACCCTAAGACATATGGCTACAACTTTTGTGCCCATGACCCTCGCATATTATTTAGTCTTCACTATGAAAACATTGCTCGAATCCATATTAGAGAAATCGAAGATTTCTGAAAGGGGTACCCCTTTGGTGAATTGGAGATTTCACTAATTTCTCCGAAATGTATTGCCCTCGTGTTGAACTCGTTCGATATTTTTCCCCAAGAGATCTCATGGGTAAATGAATATATTGGAGTGGAAACGGACCCTTAAATCAACATTTCAAAAAAAAATCCCCTTTTTGATGGCAATTTTCGCAAGTATTTTCCTTATATTAGTACATCTCACAGTATTTTGACTGTATCATTCTCTACCCAACTCGGACTAGCACGAAATTTTACACATAGAACCCTAAGACATAGGGCTACAACTTTTGTGCCCATGACCCTCGCATATTATTTAGTTTCACTATGAAAACATTGCTCGAATACATATTAGAGAAATCGAAGATTTCTGAAAGGGGTACCCCTTTGGTGAATTGGAGATTTCACTAATTTCTCCGAAATGTATTGCCCTCGTGTTGAACTCGTTCGATATTTTTCCCCAAGAGATCTCATGGGTAAATGAATATATTGGAGTGGAAACGGACCCTTAAATCAACATTTCAAAAAAAATTCCCCTTTTTGATGGCAATTTTCGCAAGTATTTTCCTTATATTAGTACATCTCACAGTATTTTGACTGTATCATTCTCTACCCAACTCGGACTAGCACGAAATTTTAAACATAGAACCCTAAGACATAGGGCTACAACTTTTGTGCCCATGACCCTCGCATATTATTTAGTCTTCACTATGAAAACATTGCTCGAATCCATATTAGAGAAATCGAAGATTTCTGAAAGGGGTACCCCTTTGGTGAATTGGAGATTTCACTAATTTCTCCGAAATGTATTGCCCTCGTGTTGAACTCGTTCGATATTTTTCCCCAAGAGATCTCATGGGTAAATGAATATGTTGGAGTGGAAACGGACCCTTAAATCAAAATTTCAAAAAAAATTCCCCTTTTTGATGGCAATTTTCGCAAGTATTTTCCTTATATTAGTACATCTCACAGTATTTTGACTGTATCATTCTCTACCCAACTCGGACTAGCACGAAATTTTAAACATAGAACCCTAAGACATAGGGCTAAAACTTTTGTGCCCATGACCCTCGCATATTATTTAGTCTTCACTATGAAAACATTGCTCGAATCCATATTAGAGAAATCGAAGATTTCTGAAAGGGGTACCCCTTTGGTGAATTGGAGATTTCACTAATTTCTCCGAAATGTATTGCCCTCGTGTTGAACTCGTTCGATATTTTTCCCCAAGAGATCTCATGGGTAAATGAATATATTGGAGTCGAAACGGACCCTTAAATCAACATTTCAAAAAAAATTCCCCTTTTTGATGGCAATTTTCGCAAGTTTTTTCCTTATATTAGTACATCTCACAGTATTTTGACTGTATCATTCTCTACCCAACTCGGACTAGCACGAAATTTTAAACATAGAACCCTAAGACATAGGGCTACAACTTTTGTGCCCATGACCCTCGCATATTATTTAGTCTTCACTATGAAAACATTGCTCGAATCCATATTAGAGAAATCGAAGATTTCTGAAAGGGGTACCCCTTTGGTGAATTGGAGATTTCACTAATTTCTCCGAAATGTATTGCCCTCGTGTTGAACTCGTTCGATATTTTTCCCCAAGAGATCTCATGGGTAAATGAATATATTGGAGTGGAAACGGACCCTTAAATCAACATTTCAAAAAAAATTCCCCTTTTTGATGGCAATTTTCGCAAGTTTTTTCCTTATATTAGTACATCTCACAGTATTTTGACTGTATCATTCTCTACCCAACTCGGACTAGCACGAAATTTTACACATAGAACCCTAAGACATAGGGCTACAACTTTTGTGCCCATGACCCTCGCATATTATTTAGTCTTCACTATGAAAACATTGCTCGAATACATATTAGAGAAATCGAAGATTTCTGAAAGGGGTACCCCTTTGGTGAATTGGAGATTTCACTAATTTCTCCGAAATGTATTGCCCTCGTGTTGAACTCGTTCGATATTTTTCCCCAAGAGATCTCATGGGTAAATGAATATATTGGAGTGGAAACGGACCCTTAAATCAAAATTTCAAAAAAAATTCCCCTTTTTGATGGCAATTTTCGCAAGTATTTTCCTTATATTAGTACATCTCACAGTATTTTGACTGTATCATTCTCTACCCAACTCGGACTAGCACAAAATTTTAAACATAGAACCCTAAGACATAGGGCTACAACTTTTGTGCCCATGACCCTCGCATATTATTCAGTTTCACTATGAAAACATTGCTCGAATACATATTAGAGAAATCGAAGATTTCTGAAAGGGGTACCCCTTTGGTGAATTGGAAATTTCACTAATTTCTCCGAAATGTATTGCCCTCGTGTTGAACTCGTTCGATATTTTTCCCCAAGAGATCTCATGGGTAAATGAATATATTGGAGTGGAAACGGACCCTTAAATCAAAATTTCAAAAAAAATTCCCCTTTTTGATGGCAATTTTCGCAAGTATTTTCCTTATATTAGTACATCTCACAGTATTTTGACTGTATCATTCTCTACCCAACTCGGACTAGCACGAAATTTTACACATAGAACCCTAAGACATAGGGCTACAACTTTTGTGCCCATGACCCTCGCATATTATTTAGTTTCACTATGAAAACATTGCTCGAATACATATTAGAGAAATCGAAGATTTCTGAAAGGGGTACCCCTTTGGTGAATTGGAGATTTCACTAATTTCTCCGAAATGTATTGCCCTCGTGTTGAACTCGTTCGATATTTTTCCCCAAGAGATCTCATGGGTAAATGAATATATTGGAGTGGAAACGGACCCTTAAATCAAAATTTCAAAAAAAATTCCCCTTTTTGATGGCAATTTTCGCATGTTTTTTCCTTATATTAGTACATCTCACAGTATTTTGACTGTATCATTCTCTACCCAACTCGGACTAGCACGAAATTTTAAACATAGAACCCTAAGACATAGGGCTACAACTTTTGTGCCCATGACCCTCGCATATTATTTAGTTTCACTATGAAAACATTGCTCGAATACATATTAGAGAAATCGAAGATTTCTGAAAGGGGTACCCCTTTGGTGAATTGGAGATTTCACTAATTTCTCCGAAATGTATTGCCCTCGTGTTGAACTCGTTCGATATTTTTCCCCAAGAGATCTCATGGGTAAATGAATATATTGGAGTGGAAACGGACCCTTAAATCAAAATTTCAAAAAAAATTCCCCTTTTTGATGGCAATTTTCGCAAGTATTTTCCTTATATTAGTACATCTCACAGTATTTTGACTGTATCATTCTCTACCCAACTCGGACTAGCACGAAATTTTAAACATAGAACCCTAAGACATAGGGCTACAACTTTTGTGCCCATGACCCTCGCATATTATTTAGTCTTCACTATGAAAACATTGCTCGAATCCATATTAGAGAAATCGAAGATTTCTGAAAGGGGTACCCCTTTGGTGAATTGGAGATTTCACTAATTTCTCCGAAATGTATTGCCCTCGTGTTGAACTCGTTCGATATTTTTCCCCAAGAGATCTCATGGGTAAATGAATATATTGGAGTCGAAACGGACCCTTAAATCAACATTTCAAAAAAAATTCCCCTTTTTGATGGCAATTTTCGCAAGTTTTTTCCTTATATTAGTACATCTCACAGTATTTTGACTGTATCATTCTCTACCCAACTCGGACTAGCACGAAATTTTAAACATAGAACCCTAAGACATAGGGCTACAACTTTTGTGCCCATGACCCTCGCATATTATTTAGTCTTCACTATGAAAACATTGCTCGAATCCATATTAGAGAAATCGAAGATTTCTGAAAGGGGTACCCCTTTGGTGAATTGGAGATTTCACTAATTTCTCCGAAATGTATTGCCCTCGTGTTGAACTCGTTCGATATTTTTCCCCAAGAGATCTCATGGGTAAATGAATATATTGGAGTGGAAACGGACCCTTAAATCAACATTTCAAAAAAAATTCCCCTTTTTGATGGCAATTTTCGCAAGTTTTTTCCTTATATTAGTACATCTCACAGTATTTTGACTGTATCATTCTCTACCCAACTCGGACTAGCACGAAATTTTACACATAGAACCCTAAGACATAGGGCTACAACTTTTGTGCCCATGACCCTCGCATATTATTTAGTCTTCACTATGAAAACATTGCTCGAATACATATTAGAGAAATCGAAGATTTCTGAAAGGGGTACCCCTTTGGTGAATTGGAGATTTCACTAATTTCTCCGAAATGTATTGCCCTCGTGTTGAACTCGTTCGATATTTTTCCCCAAGAGATCTCATGGGTAAATGAATATATTGGAGTGGAAACGGACCCTTAAATCAAAATTTCAAAAAAAATTCCCCTTTTTGATGGCAATTTTCGCAAGTATTTTCCTTATATTAGTACATCTCACAGTATTTTGACTGTATCATTCTCTACCCAACTCGGACTAGCACAAAATTTTAAACATAGAACCCTAAGACATAGGGCTACAACTTTTGTGCCCATGACCCTCGCATATTATTCAGTTTCACTATGAAAACATTGCTCGAATACATATTAGAGAAATCGAAGATTTCTGAAAGGGGTACCCCTTTGGTGAATTGGAAATTTCACTAATTTCTCCGAAATGTATTGCCCTCGTGTTGAACTCGTTCGATATTTTTCCCCAAGAGATCTCATGGGTAAATGAATATATTGGAGTGGAAACGGACCCTTAAATCAAAATTTCAAAAAAAATTCCCCTTTTTGATGGCAATTTTCGCAAGTATTTTCCTTATATTAGTACATCTCACAGTATTTTGACTGTATCATTCTCTACCCAACTCGGACTAGCACGAAATTTTACACATAGAACCCTAAGACATAGGGCTACAACTTTTGTGCCCATGACCCTCGCATATTATTTAGTTTCACTATGAAAACATTGCTCGAATACATATTAGAGAAATCGAAGATTTCTGAAAGGGGTACCCCTTTGGTGAATTGGAGATTTCACTAATTTCTCCGAAATGTATTGCCCTCGTGTTGAACTCGTTCGATATTTTTCCCCAAGAGATCTCATGGGTAAATGAATATATTGGAGTGGAAACGGACCCTTAAATCAAAATTTCAAAAAAAATTCCCCTTTTTGATGGCAATTTTCGCATGTTTTTTCCTTATATTAGTACATCTCACAGTATTTTGACTGTATCATTCTCTACCCAACTCGGACTAGCACGAAATTTTAAACATAGAACCCTAAGACATAGGGCTACAACTTTTGTGCCCATGACCCTCGCATATTATTTAGTTTCACTATGAAAACATTGCTCGAATACATATTAGAGAAATCGAAGATTTCTGAAAGGGGTACCCCTTTGGTGAATTGGAGATTTCACTAATTTCTCCGAAATGTATTGCCCTCGTGTTGAACTCGTTCGATATTTTTCCCCAAGAGATCTCATGGGTAAATGAATATATTGGAGTGGAAACGGACCCTTAAATCAAAATTTCAAAAAAAATTCCCCTTTTTGATGGCAATTTTCGCAAGTATTTTCCTTATATTAGTACATCTCACAGTATTTTGACTGTATCATTCTCTACCCAACTCGGACTAGCACGAAATTTTAAACATAGAACCCTAAGACATAGGGCTACAACTTTTGTGCCCATGACCCTCGCATATTATTTAGTCTTCACTATGAAAACATTGCTCGAATCCATATTAGAGAAATCGAAGATTTCTGAAAGGGGTACCCCTTTGGTGAATTGGAGATTTCACTAATTTCTCCGAAATGTATTGCCCTCGTGTTGAACTCGTTCGATATTTTTCCCCAAGAGATCTCATGGGTAAATGAATATATTGGAGTGGAAACGGACCCTTAAATCAACATTTCAAAAAAAATTCCCCTTTTTGATGGCAATTTTCGCAAGTATTTTCCTTATATTAGTACATCTCACAGTATTTTGACTGTATCATTCTCTACCCAACTCGGACTAGCACGAAATTTTAAACATAGAACCCTAAGACATAGGGCTACAACTTTTGTGCCCATGACCCTCGCATATTATTTAGTTTCACTATGAAAACATTGCTCGAATACATATTAGAGAAATCGAAGATTTCTGAAAGGGGTACCCCTTTGGTGAATTGGAGATTTCACTAATTTCTCCGAAATGTATTGCCCTCGTGTTGAACTCGTTCGATATTTTTCCCCAAGAGATCTCATGGGTAAATGAATATATTGGAGTGGAAACGGACCCTTAAATCAACATTTCAAAAAAAATTCCCCTTTTTGATGGCAATTTTCGCAAGTTTTTTCCTTATATTAGTACATCTCACAGTATTTTCACTGTATCACCCTCTACCCAACTCGGACTAGCACGAAATTTTAAACATAGAACCCTAAGACATAGGGCTACAACTTTTGTGCCCATGACCCTCGCATATTATTTAGTCTTCACTATGAAAACATTGCTCGAATCCATATTAGAGAAATCGAAGATTTCTGAAAGGGGTACCCCTTTGGTGAATTGGAGATTTCACTAATTTCTCCGAAATGTATTGCCCTCGTGTTGAACTCGTTCGATATTTTTCCCCAAGAGATCTCATGGGTAAATGAATATATTGGAGTGGAAACGGACCCTTAAATCAAAATTTCAAAAAAAATTCCCCTTTTTGATGGCAATTTTCGCAAGTTTTTTCCTTATATTAGTACATCTCACAGTATTTTGACTGTATCATTCTCTACCCAACTCGGACTAGCACGAAATTTTAAACATAGAACCCTAAGACATAGGGCTACAACTTTTGTGCCCATGACCCTCGCATATTATTTAGTTTCACTATGAAAACATTGCTCGAATACATATTAGAGAAATCGAAGATTTCTGAAAGGGGTACCCCTTTGGTGAATTGGAGATTTCACTAATTTCTCCGAAATGTATTGCCCTCGTGTTGAACTCGTTCGATATTTTTCCCCAAGAGATCTCATGGGTAAATGAATATATTGGAGTGGAAACGGACCCTTAAATCAAAATTTCAAAAAAAATTCCCCTTTTTGATGGCAATTTTCGCAAGTATTTTCCTTATATTAGTACATCTCACAGTATTTTGACTGTATCATTCTCTACCCAACTCGGACTAGCACGAAATTTTACACATAGAACCCTAAGACATAGGGCTACAACTTTTGTGCCCATGACCCTCGCATATTATTTAGTTTCACTATGAAAACATTGCTCGAATACATATTAGAGAAATCGAAGATTTCTGAAAGGGGTACCCCTTTGGTGAATTGGAGATTTCACTAATTTCTCCGAAATGTATTGCCCTCGTGTTGAACTCGTTCGATATTTTTCCCCAAGAGATCTCATGGGTAAATGAATATATTGGAGTGGAAACGGACCCTTAAATCAAAATTTCAAAAAAAATTCCCCTTTTTGATGGCAATTTTCGCAAGTTTTTTCCTTATATTAGTACATCTCACAGTATTTTGACTGTATCATTCTCTACCCAACTCGGACTAGCACGAAATTTTAAACATAGAACCCTAAGACATAGGGCTACAACTTTTGTGCCCATGACTCTCGCATATTATTTAGTTTCACTATGAAAACATTGCTCGAATACATATTAGAGAAATCGAAGATTTCTGAAAGGGGTACCCCTTTGGTGAATTGGAGATTTCACTAATTTCTCCGAAATGTATTGCCCTCGTGTTGAACTCGTTCGATATTTTTCCCCAAGAGATCTCATGGGTAAATGAATATATTGGAGTGGAAACGGACCCTTAAATCAAAATTTCAAAAAAAATTCCCCTTTTTGATGGCAATTTTCGCAAGTATTTTCCTTATATTAGTACATCTCACAGTATTTTGACTGTATCATTCTCTACCCAACTCGGACTAGCACGAAATTTTAAACATAGAACCCTAAGACATAGGGCTACAACTTTTGTGCCCATGACCCTCGCATATTATTTAGTCTTCACTATGAAAACATTGCTCGAATCCATATTAGAGAAATCGAAGATTTCTGAAAGGGGTACCCCTTTGGTGAATTGGAGATTTCACTAATTTCTCCGAAATGTATTGCCCTCGTGTTGAACTCGTTCGATATTTTTCCCCAAGAGATCTCATGGGTAAATGAATATATTGGAGTGGAAACGGACCCTTAAATCAACATTTCAAAAAAAATTCCCCTTTTTGATGGCAATTTTCGCAAGTATTTTCCTTATATTAGTACATCTCACAGTATTTTGACTGTATCATTCTCTACCCAACTCGGACTAGCACGAAATTTTAAACATAGAACCCTAAGACATAGGGCTACAACTTTTGTGCCCATGACCCTCGCATATTATTTAGTTTCACTATGAAAACATTGCTCGAATACATATTAGAGAAATCGAAGATTTCTGAAAGGGGTACCCCTTTGGTGAATTGGAGATTTCACTAATTTCTCCGAAATGTATTGCCCTCGTGTTGAACTCGTTCGATATTTTTCCCCAAGAGATCTCATGGGTAAATGAATATATTGGAGTGGAAACGGACCCTTAAATCAACATTTCAAAAAAAATTCCCCTTTTTGATGGCAATTTTCGCAAGTTTTTTCCTTATATTAGTACATCTCACAGTATTTTGACTGTATCACCCTCTACCCAACTCGGACTAGCACGAAATTTTAAACATAGAACCCTAAGACATAGGGCTACAACTTTTGTGCCCATGACCCTCGCATATTATTTAGTCTTCACTATGAAAACATTGCTCGAATCCATATTAGAGAAATCGAAGATTTCTGAAAGGGGTACCCCTTTGGTGAATTGGAGATTTCACTAATTTCTCCGAAATGTATTGCCCTCGTGTTGAACTCGTTCGATATTTTTCCCCAAGAGATCTCATGGGTAAATGAATATATTGGAGTGGAAACGGACCCTTAAATCAACATTTCAAAAAAAAATCCCCTTTTTGATGGCAATTTTCGCAAGTTTTTTCCTTATATTAGTACATCTCACAGTATTTTGACTGTATCATTCTCTACCCAACTCGGACTAGCACGAAATTTTAAACATAGAACCCTAAGACATAGGGCTACAACTTTTGTGCCCATGACCCTCGCATATTATTTAGTCTTCACTATGAAAACATTGCTCGAATCCATATTAGAGAAATCGAAGATTTCTGAAAGGGGTACCCCTTTGGTGAATTGGAGATTTCACTAATTTCTCCGAAATGTATTGCCCTCGTGTTGAACTCGTTCGATATTTTTCCCCAAGAGATCTCATGGGTAAATGAATATATTGGAGTGGAAACGGACCCTTAAATCAACATTTCAAAAAAAAATCCCCTTTTTGATGGCAATTTTCGCAAGTATTTTCCTTATATTAGTACATCTCACAGTATTTTGACTGTATCATTCTCTACCCAACTCGGACTAGCACGAAATTTTACACATAGAACCCTAAGACATAGGGCTACAACTTTTGTGCCCATGACCCTCGCATATTATTTAGTTTCACTATGAAAACATTGCTCGAATCCATATTAGAGAAATCGAAGATTTCTGAAAGGGGTACCCCTTTGGTGAATTGGAGATTTCACTAATTTCTCCGAAATGTATTGCCCTCGTGTTGAACTCGTTCGATATTTTTCCCCGAGAGATCTCATGGGTAAATGAATATATTGGAGTGGAAACGGACCCTTAAATCAACATTTCAAAAAAAATTCCCCTTTTTGATGGCAATTTTCGCAAGTATTTTCCTTATATTAGTACATCTCACAGTATTTTGACTGTATCATTCTCTACCCAACTCGGACTAGCACGAAATTTTAAACATAGAACCCTAAGACATAGGGCTACAACTTTTGTGCCCATGACCCTCGCATATTATTTAGTTTCACTATGAAAACATTGCTCGAATACATATTAGAGAAATCGAAGATTTCTGAAAGGGGTACCCCTTTGGTGAATTGGAGATTTCACTAATTTCTCCGAAATGTATTGCCCTCGTGTTGAACTCGTTCGATATTTTTCCCCGAGAGATCTCATGGGTAAATGAATATATTGGAGTGGAAACGGACCCTTAAATCAAAATTTCAAAAAAAATTCCCCTTTTTGATGGCTATTTTCGCAAGTTTTTTCCTTATATTAGTACATCTCACAGTATTTTGACTGTATCATTCTCTACCCAACTCGGACTAGCACGAAATTTTAAACATAGAACCCTAAGACATAGGGCTACAACTTTTGTGCCCATGACCCTCGCATATTATTTAGTCTTCACTATGAAAACATTGCTCGAATCCATATTAGAGAAATCGAAGATTTCTGAAAGGGGTACCCCTTTGGTGAATTGGAGATTTCACTAATTTCTCCGAAATGTATTGCCCTCGTGTTGAACTCGTTCGATATTTTTCCCCAAGAGATCTCATGGGTAAATGAATATATTGGAGTGGAAACGGACCCTTAAATCAACATTTCAAAAAAAAATCCCCTTTTTGATGGCAATTTTCGCAAGTTTTTTCCTTATATTAGTACATCTCACAGTATTTTGACTGTATCATTCTCTACCCAACTCGGACTAGCACGAAATTTTAAACATAGAACTCTAAGACATAGGGCTACAACTTTTGTGCCCATGACCCTCGCATATTATTTAGTCTTCACTATGAAAACATTGCTCGAATCCATATTAGAGAAATCGAAGATTTCTGAAAGGGGTACCCCTTTGGTGAATTGGAGATTTCACTAATTTCTCCGAAATGTATTGCCCTCGTGTTGAACTCGTTCGATATTTTTCCCCAAGAGATCTCATGGGTAAATGAATATATTGGAGTGGAAACGGACCCTTAAATCAACATTTCAAAAAAAATTCCCCTTTTTGATGGCAATTTTCGCAAGTATTTTCCTTATATTAGTACATCTCACAGTATTTTGACTGTATCATTCTCTACCCAACTCGGACTAGCACGAAATTTTACACATAGAACCCTAAGACATAGGGCTACAACTTTTGTGCCCATGACCCTCGCATATTATTTAGTTTCACTATGAAAACATTGCTCGAATACATATTAGAGAAATCGAAGATTTCTGAAAGGGGTACCCCTTTGGTGAATTGGAGATTTCACTAATTTCTCCGAAATGTATTGCCCTCGTGTTGAACTCGTTCGATATTTTTCCCCAAGAGATCTCATGGGTAAATGAATATATTGGAGTGGAAACGGACCCTTAAATCAAAATTTCAAAAAAAATTCCCCTTTTTGATGGCAATTTTCGCAAGTATTTTCCTTATATTAGTACATCTCACAGTATTTTGACTGTATCATTCTCTACCCAACTCGGACTAGCACGAAATTTTAAACATAGAACCCTAAGACATAGGGCTACAACTTTTGTGCCCATGACCCTCGCATATTATTTAGTCTTCACTATGAAAACATTGCTCGAATCCATATTAGAGAAATCGAAGATTTCTGAAAGGGGTACCCCTTTGGTGAATTGGAGATTTCACTAATTTCTCCGAAATGTATTGCCCTCGTGTTGAACTCGTTCGATATTTTTCCCCAAGAGATCTCATGGGTAAATGAATATGTTGGAGTGGAAACGGACCCTTAAATCAAAATTTCAAAAAAAATTCCCCTTTTTGATGCCAATTTTCGCAAGTATTTTCCTTATATTAGTACATCTCACAGTATTTTGACTGTATCATTCTCTACCCAACTCGGACTAGCACGAAATTTTAAACATAGAACCCTAAGACATAGGGCTAAAACTTTTGTGCCCATGACCCTCGCATATTATTTAGTCTTCACTATGAAAACATTGCTCGAATCCATATTAGAGAAATCGAAGATTTCTGAAAGGGGTACCCCTTTGGTGAATTGGAGATTTCACTAATTTCTCCGAAATGTATTGCCCTCGTGTTGAACTCGTTCGATATTTTTCCCCAAGAGATCTCATGGGTAAATGAATATATTGGAGTCGAAACGGACCCTTAAATCAACATTTCAAAAAAAATTCCCCTTTTTGATGGCAATTTTCGCAAGTTTTTTCCTTATATTAGTACATCTCACAGTATTTTGACTGTATCATTCTCTACCCAACTCAGACTAGCACGAAATTTTAAACATAGAACCCTAAGACATAGGGCTACAACTTTTGTGCCCATGACCCTCGCATATTATTTAGTCTTCACTATGAAAACATTGCTCGAATCCATATTAGAGAAATCGAAGATTTCTGAAAGGGGTACCCCTTTGGTGAATTGGAGATTTCACTAATTTCTCCGAAATGTATTGCCCTCGTGTTGAACTCGTTCGATATTTTTCCCCAAGAGATCTCATGGGTAAATGAATATATTGGAGTGGAAACGGACCCTTAAATCAACATTTCAAAAAAAATTCCCCTTTTTGATGGCAATTTTCGCAAGTATTTTCCTTATATTAGTACATCTCACAGTATTTTGACTGTATCATTCTCTACCCAACTCGGACTAGCACGAAATTTTACACATAGAACCCTAAGACATAGGGCTACAACTTTTGTGCCCATGACCCTCGCATATTATTCAGTTTCACTATGAAAACATTGCTCGAATACATATTAGAGAAATCGAAGATTTCTGAAAGGGGTACCCCTTTGGTGAATTGGAGATTTCACTAATTTCTCCGAAATGTATTGCCCTCGTGTTGAACTCGTTCGATATTTTTCCCCAAGAGATCTCATGGGTAAATGAATATATTGGAGTGGAAACGGACCCTTAAATCAAAATTTCAAAAAAAATTCCCCTTTTTGATGGCAATTTTCGCAAGTTTTTTCCTTATATTAGTACATCTCACAGTATTTTGACTGTATCATTCTCTACCCAACTCGGACTAGCACGAAATTTTAAACATAGAACCCTAAGACATAGGGCTACAACTTTTGTGCCCATGACCCTCGCATATTATTTAGTCTTCACTATGAAAACATTGCTCGAATCCATATTAGAGAAATCGAAGATTTCTGAAAGGGGTACCCCTTTGGTGAATTGGAGATTTCACTAATTTCTCCGAAATGTATTGCCCTCGTGTTGAACTCGTTCGATATTTTTCCCCAAGAGATCTCATGGGTAAATGAATATGTTGGAGTGGAAACGGACCCTTAAATCAAAATTTCAAAAAAAATTCCCCTTTTTGATGGCAATTTTCGCAAGTATTTTCCTTATATTAGTACATCTCACAGTATTTTGACTGTATCATTCTCTACCCAACTCGGACTAGCACGAAATTTTAAACATAGAACCCTAAGACATAGGGCTAAAACTTTTGTGCCCATGACCCTCGCATATTATTTAGTCTTCACTATGAAAACATTGCTCGAATCCATATTAGAGAAATCGAAGATTTCTGAAAGGGGTACCCCTTTGGTGAATTGGAGATTTCACTAATTTCTCCGAAATGTATTGCCCTCGTGTTGAACTCGTTCGATATTTTTCCCCAAGAGATCTCATGGGTAAATGAATATATTGGAGTCGAAACGGACCCTTAAATCAACATTTCAAAAAAAATTCCCCTTTTTGATGGCAATTTTCGCAAGTTTTTTCCTTATATTAGTACATCTCACAGTATTTTGACTGTATCATTCTCTACACAACTCGGACTAGCACGAAATTTTACACATAGAACCCTAAGACATAGGGCTACAACTTTTGTGCCCATGACCCTCGCATATTATTTAGTTTCACTATGAAAACATTGCTCGAATCCATATTAGAGAAATCGAAGATTTCTGAAAGGGGTACCCCTTTGGTGAATTGGAGATTTCACTAATTTCTCCGAAATGTATTGCCCTCGTGTTGAACTCGTTCGATATTTTTCCCCAAGAGATCTCATGGGTAAATGAATATATTGGAGTGGAAACGGACCCTTAAATCAACATTTCAAAAAAAATTCCCCTTTTTGATGGCAATTTTCGCAAGCATTTTCCTTATATTAGTACATCTCACAGTATTTTGACTGTATCATTCTCTACCCAACTCGGACTAGCACGAAATTTTACACATAGAACCCTAAGACATAGGGCTACAACTTTTGTGCCCATGACCCTCGCATATTATTTAGTTTCACTATGAAAACATTGCTCGAATACATATTAGAGAAATCGAAGATTTCTGAAAGGGGTACCCCTTTGGTGAATTGGAGATTTCACTAATTTCTCCGAAATGTATTGCCCTCGTGTTGAACTCGTTCGATATTTTTCCCCAAGAGATCTCATGGGTAAATGAATATATTGGAGTGGAAACGGACCCTTAAATCAAAATTTCAAAAAAAATTCCCCTTTTTGAAGGCAATTTTCGCAAGTTTTTTCCTTATATTAGTACATCTCACAGTATTTTGACTGTATCATTCTCTACCCAACTCGGACTAGCACGAAATTTTAAACATAGAACCCTAAGACATAGGGCTACAACTTTTGTGCCCATGACCCTCGCATATTATTTAGTCTTCACTATGAAAACATTGCTCGAATCCATATTAGAGAAATCGAAGATTTCTGAAAGGGGTACCCCTTTGGTGAATTGGAGATTTCACTAATTTCTCCGAAATGTATTGCCCTCGTGTTGAACTCGTTCGATATTTTTCCCCAAGAGATCTCATGGGTAAATGAATATGTTGGAGTGGAAACGGACCCTTAAATCAAAATTTCAAAAAAAATTCCCCTTTTTGATGGCAATTTTCGCAAGTATTTTCCTTATATTAGTACATCTCACAGTATTTTGACTGTATCATTCTCTACCCAACTCGGACTAGCACGAAATTTTAAAAATAGAACCCTAAGACATAGGGCTAAAACTTTTGTGCCCATGACCCTCGCATATTATTTAGTCTTCACTATGAAAACATTGCTCGAATCCATATTAGAGAAATCGAAGATTTCTGAAAGGGGTACCCCTTTGGTGAATTGGAGATTTCACTAATTTCTCCGAAATGTATTGCCCTCGTGTTGAACTCGTTCGATATTTTTCCCCAAGAGATCTCATGGGTAAATGAATATATTGGAGTCGAAACGGACCCTTAAATCAACATTTCAAAAAAAATTCCCCTTTTTGATGGCAATTTTCGCAAGTTTTTTCCTTATATTAGTACATCTCACAGTATTTTGACTGTATCATTCTCTACACAACTCGGACTAGCACGAAATTTTACACATAGAACCCTAAGACATAGGGCTACAACTTTTGTGCCCATGACCCTCGCATATTATTTAGTTTCACTATGAAAACATTGCTCGAATCCATATTAGAGAAATCGAAGATTTCTGAAAGGGGTACCCCTTTGGTGAATTGGAGATTTCACTAATTTCTCCGAAATGTATTGCCCTCGTGTTGAACTCGTTCGATATTTTTCCCCAAGAGATCTCATGGGTAAATGAATATGTTGGAGTCGAAACGGACCCTTAAATCAACATTTCAAAAAAAATTCCCCTTTTTGATGGCAATTTTCGCAAGTTTTTTCCTTATATTAGTACATCTCACAGTATTTTGACTGTATCATTCTCTACACAACTCGGACTAGCACGAAATTTTACACATAGAACCCTAAGACATAGGGCTACAACTTTTGTGCCCATGACCCTCGCATATTATTTAGTTTCACTATGAAAACATTGCTCGAATCCATATTAGAGAAATCGAAGATTTCTGAAAGGGGTACCCCTTTGGTGAATTGGAGATTTCACTAATTTCTCCGAAATGTATTGCCCTCGTGTTGAACTCGTTCGATATTTTTCCCCAAGAGATCTCATGGGTAAATGAATATGTTGGAGTCGAAACGGACCCTTAAATCAACATTTCAAAAAAAATTCCCCTTTTTGATGGCAATTTTCGCAAGTTTTTTCCTTATATTAGTACATCTCACAGTATTTTGACTGTATCATTCTCTACACAACTCGGACTAGCACGAAATTTTACACATAGAACCCTAAGACATAGGGCTACAACTTTTGTGCCCATGACCCTCGCATATTATTTAGTTTCACTATGAAAACATTGCTCGAATACATATTAGAGAAATCGAAGATTTCTGAAAGGGGTACCCCTTTGGTGAATTGGAGATTTCACTAATTTCTCCGAAATGTATTGCCCTCGTGTTGAACTCGTTCGATATTTTTCCCCAAGAGATCTCATGGGTAAATGAATATGTTGGAGTCGAAACGGACCCTTAAATCAACATTTCAAAAAAAATTCCCCTTTTTGATGGCAATTTTCGCAAGTTTTTTCCTTATATTCTTACATCTCTCCGTATTTTGACTGTATCTCCCTCTACACACCTCGGATTCGCACGACATTTTACAAATAGAACCCTAAGACATAGGGCTACAACTTTTGTGCCCATGACCCTCGCATATTATTTAGTTTCACTATGAAAACATTGCTCGAATCCATATTAGAGAAATCGAAGATTTCTGAAAGGGGTACCCCTTTGGTGAATTGGAGATTTCACTAATTTCTCCGAAATGTATTGCCCTCGTGTTGAACTCGTTCGATATTTTTCCCCAAGAGATCTCATGGGTAAATGAATATGTTGGAGTCGAAACGGACCCTTAAATCAACATTTCAAAAAAAATTCCCCTTTTTGATGGCAATTTTCGCAAGTTTTTTCCTTATATTAGTACATCTCACATTATTTTGACTCTATCACCCTCTACCCAACTCGGATTAGCACGAAATTTTACACATAGAACCCTAAGACATAGGGCTACAAATTTTGTGCCCATGACCCTCGCATATTATTTAGATTCACTATGATAACATTGCTCGAATACATATTAGAGAAATCGAAGATTTCTGAAAGGGGTACCCCTTTGGTGAATTGGAGATTTCACTAATTTCTCCGAAATGTATTGCCCTCGTGTTGAACTCGTTCGATATTTTTCCCCAAGAGATCTCATGGGTAAATGAATATGTTGGAGTCGAAACGGACCCTTAAATCAACATTTAAAAAAAAAATCCCCTTTTTGATGGCAATTTTCGCAAGTATTTTCCTTATATTAGTACATCTCACATTATTTTGACTCTATCACCCTCTACCCAACTCGGATTAGCACGAAATTTTACACATAGAACCCTAAGACATAGGGCTACAACTTTTGTGCCCATGACCCTCGCATATTATTTAGTCTTCACTATGAAAACATTGCTCGAATCCATATTAGAGAAATCGAAGATTTCTGAAAGGGGTACCCCTTTGGTGAATTGGAGATTTCACTAATTTCTCCGAAATGTATTGCCCTCGTGTTGAACTCGTTCGATATTTTTCCCCAAGAGATCTCATGGGTAAATGAATATATTGGAGTCGAAACGGACCCTTAAATCAACATTTCAAAAAAAATTCCCCTTTTTGATGGCAATTTTCGCAAGTATTTTCCTTATATTAGTACATCTCACAGTATTTTGACTGTATCATTCTCTACCCAACTCGGACTAGCACGAAATTTTAAACATAGAACCCTAAGACATAGGGCTACAACTTTTGTGCCCATGACCCTCGCATATTATTTAGTCTTCACTATGAAAACATTGCTCGAATCCATATTAGAGAAATCGAAGATTTCTGAAAGGGGTACCCCTCTGGTGAATTGGAGATTTCACTAATTTCTCCGAAATGTATTGCCCTCGTGTTGAACTCGTTCGATATTTTTCCCCAAGAGATCTCATGGGTAAATGAATATGTTGGAGTCGAAACGGACCCTTAAATCAACATTTCAAAAAAAAATCCCCTTTTTGATGGCAATTTTCGCAAGTATTTTCCTTATATTAGTACATCTCACAGTATTTTGACTGTATCATTCTCTACCCAACTCGGACTAGCACGAAATTTTAAACATAGAACCCTAAGACATAGGGCTACAACTTTTGTGCCCATGACCCTCGCATATTATTTAGTCTTCTCTATGAAAACATTGCTCGAATCCATATTAGAGAAATCGAAGATTTCTGAAAGGGGTACCCCTATGGTGAATTGGAGATTTCACTAATTTCTCCGAAATGTATTGCCCTCGTGTTGAACTCGTTCGATATTTTTCCCCAAGAGATCTCATGGGTAAATGAATATGTTGGAGTCGAAACGGACCCTTAAATCAACATTTAAAAAAAAAATCCCCTTTTTGATGGCAATTTTCGCAAGTTTTTTCCTTATATTAGTACATCTCACAGTATTTTGACTGTATCATTCTCTACCCAACTCGGACTAGCACGAAATTTTAAACATAGAACCCTAAGACATAGGGCTACAACTTTTGTGCCCATGACCCTCGCATATTATTTAGTCTTCACTATGAAAACATTGCTCGAATCCATATTAGAGAAATCGAAGATTTCTGAAAGGGGTACCCCTTTGGTGAATTGGAGATTTCACTAATTTCTCCGAAATGTATTGCCCTCGTGTTGAACTCGTTCGATATTTTTCCCCAAGAGATCTCATGGGTAAATGAATATGTTGGAGTCGAAACGGACCCTTAAATCAACATTTCAAAAAAAAATCCCCTTTTTGATGGCAATTTTCGCAAGTATTTTCCTTATATTAGTACATCTCACAGTATTTTGACTGTATCATTCTCTACCCAACTCGGACTAGCACGAAATTTTAAACATAGAACCCTAAGACATAGGGCTACAACTTTTGTGCCCATGACCCTCGCATATTATTTAGTCTTCACTATGAAAACATTGCTCGAATCCATATTAGAGAAATCGAAGATTTCTGAAAGGGGTACCCCTTTGGTGAATTGGAGATTTCACTAATTTCTCCGAAATGTATTGCCCTCGTGTTGAACTCGTTCGATATTTTTCCCCAAGAGATCTCATGGGTAAATGAATATGTTGGAGTCGAAACGGACCCTTAAATCAACATTTCAAAAAAAAATCCCCTTTTTGATGGCAATTTTCGCAAGTATTTTCCTTATATTAGTACATCTCACAGTATTTTGACTGTATCATTCTCTACCCAACTCGGACTAGCACGAAATTTTAAACATAGAACCCTAAGACATAGGGCTACAACTTTTGTGCCCATGACCCTCGCATATTATTTAGTCTTCACTATGAAAACATTGCTCGAATCCATATTAGAGAAATCGAAGATTTCTGAAAGGGGTACCCCTTTGCTGAATTGGAGATTTCACTAATTTCTCCGAAATGTATTGCCCTCGTGTTGAACTCGTTCGATATTTTTCCCCAAGAGATCTCATGGGTAAATGAATATGTTGGAGTCGAAACGGACCCTTAAATCAACATTTCAAAAAAAAATCCCCTTTTTGATGGCAATTTTCGCAAGTATTTTCCTTATATTAGTACATCTCACAGTATTTTGACTGTATCATTCTCTACCCAACTCGGACTAGCACGAAATTTTAAACATAGAACCCTAAGACATAGGGCTACAACTTTTGTGCCCATGACCCTCGCATATTATTTAGTCTTCACTATGAAAACATTGCTCGAATCCATATTAGAGAAATCGAAGATTTCTGAAAGGGGTACCCCTTTGGTGAATTGGAGATTTCACTAATTTCTCCGAAATGTATTGCCCTCGTGTTGAACTCGTTCGATATTTTTCCCCAAGAGATCTCATGGGTAAATGAATATGTTGGAGTCGAAACGGACCCTTAAATCAACATTTCAAAAAAAAATCCCCTTTTTGATGGCAATTTTCGCAAGTTTTTTCCTTATATTAGTACATCTCACAGTATTTTGACTGTATCATTCTCTACCCAACTCGGACTAGCACGAAATTTTAAACATAGAACCCTAAGACATAGGGCTACAACTTTTGTGCCCATGACCCTCGCATATTATTTAGTCTTCACTATGAAAACATTGCTCGAATCCATATTAGAGAAATCGAAGATTTCTGAAAGGGGTACCCCTTTGGTGAATTGGAGATTTCACTAATTTCTCCGAAATGTATTGCCCTCGTGTTGAACTCGTTCGATATTTTTCCCCAAGAGATCTCATGGGTAAATGAATATGTTGGAGTCGAAACGGACCCTTAAATCAACATTTCAAAAAAAAATCCCCTTTTTGATGGCAATTTTCGCAAGTATTTTCCTTATATTAGTACATCTCACAGTATTTTGACTGTATCATTCTCTACCCAACTCGGACTAGCACGAAATTTTAAACATAGAACCCTAAGACATAGGGCTACAACTTTTGTGCCCATGACCCTCGCATATTATTTAGTCTTCACTATGAAAACATTGCTCGAATCCATATTAGAGAAATCGAAGATTTCTGAAAGGGGTACCCCTTTGGTGAATTGGAGATTTCACTAATTTCTCCGAAATGTATTGCCCTCGTGTTGAACTCGTTCGATATTTTTCCCCAAGAGATCTCATGGGTAAATGAATATGTTGGAGTCGAAACGGACCCTTAAATCAACATTTCAAAAAAAAATCCCCTTTTTGATGGCAATTTTCGCAAGTATTTTCCTTATATTAGTACATCTCACAGTATTTTGACTGTATCATTCTCTACCCAACTCGGACTAGCACGAAATTTTAAACATAGAACCCTAAGACATAGGGCTACAACTTTTGTGCCCATGACCCTCGCATATTATTTAGTCTTCACTATGAAAACATTGCTCGAATCCATATTAGAGAAATCGAAGATTTCTGAAAGGGGTACCCCTTTGCTGAATTGGAGATTTCACTAATTTCTCCGAAATGTATTGCCCTCGTGTTGAACTCGTTCGATATTTTTCCCCAAGAGATCTCATGGGTAAATGAATATGTTGGAGTCGAAACGGACCCTTAAATCAACATTTCAAAAAAAAATCCCCTTTTTGATGGCAATTTTCGCAAGTATTTTCCTTATATTAGTACATCTCACAGTATTTTGACTGTATCATTCTCTACCCAACTCGGACTAGCACGAAATTTTAAACATAGAACCCTAAGACATAGGGCTACAACTTTTGTGCCCATGACCCTCGCATATTATTTAGTCTTCACTATGAAAACATTGCTCGAATCCATATTAGAGAAATCGAAGATTTCTGAAAGGGGTACCCCTTTGGTGAATTGGAGATTTCACTAATTTCTCCGAAATGTATTGCCCTCGTGTTGAACTCGTTCGATATTTTTCCCCAAGAGATCTCATGGGTAAATGAATATGTTGGAGTCGAAACGGACCCTTAAATCAACATTTCAAAAAAAAATCCCCTTTTTGATGGCAATTTTCGCAAGTATTTTCCTTATATTAGTACATCTCACAGTATTTTGACTGTATCATTCTCTACCCAACTCGGACTAGCACGAAATTTTAAACATAGAACCCTAAGACATAGGGCTACAACTTTTGTGCCCATGACCCTCGCATATTATTTAGTCTTCTCTATGAAAACATTGCTCGAATCCATATTAGAGAAATCGAAGATTTCTGAAAGGGGTACCCCTATGGTGAATTGGAGATTTCACTAATTTCTCCGAAATGTATTGCCCTCGTGTTGAACTCGTTCGATATTTTTCCCCAAGAGATCTCATGGGTAAATGAATATGTTGGAGTCGAAACGGACCCTTAAATCAACATTTAAAAAAAAAATCCCCTTTTTGATGGCAATTTTCGCAAGTTTTTTCCTTATATTAGTACATCTCACAGTATTTTGACTGTATCATTCTCTACCCAACTCGGACTAGCACGAAATTTTAAACATAGAACCCTAAGACATAGGGCTACAACTTTTGTGCCCATGACCCTCGCATATTATTTAGTCTTCACTATGAAAACATTGCTCGAATCCATATTAGAGAAATCGAAGATTTCTGAAAGGGGTACCCCTTTGGTGAATTGGAGATTTCACTAATTTCTCCGAAATGTATTGCCCTCGTGTTGAACTCGTTCGATATTTTTCCCCAAGAGATCTCATGGGTAAATGAATATGTTGGAGTCGAAACGGACCCTTAAATCAACATTTCAAAAAAAAATCCCCTTATTGATGGCAATTTTCGCAAGTATTTTCCTTATATTAGTACATCTCACAGTATTTTGACTGTATCATTCTCTA
The DNA here is from genome assembly GCF_963169125.1 of Humulus lupulus. Taxonomy (NCBI): domain Eukaryota; kingdom Viridiplantae; phylum Streptophyta; class Magnoliopsida; order Rosales; family Cannabaceae; genus Humulus; species Humulus lupulus. The sequence goes on from NC_084796.1 coordinate 251,311,167, forward strand.
CCCAACTCGGACTAGCACGAAATTTTAAACATAGAACCCTAAGACATAGGGCTACAACTTTTGTGCCCATGACCCTCGCATATTATTTAGTCTTCACTATGAAAACATTGCTCGAATCCATATTAGAGAAATCGAAGATTTCTGAAAGGGGTACCCCTTTGGTGAATTGGAGATTTCACTAATTTCTCCGAAATGTATTGCCCTCGTGTTGAACTCGTTCGATATTTTTCCCCAAGAGATCTCATGGGTAAATGAATATGTTGGAGTCGAAACGGACCCTTAAATCAACATTTGAAAAAAAAATCCCCTTTTTGATGGCAATTTTCGCAAGTATTTTCCTTATATTAGTACATCTCACAGTATTTTGACTGTATCATTCTCTACCCAACTCGGACTAGCACGAAATTTTAAACATAGAACCCTAAGACATAGGGCTACAACTTTTGTGCCCATGACCCTCGCATATTATTTAGTCTTCACTATGAAAACATTGCTCGAATCCATATTAGAGAAATCGAAGATTTCTGAAAGGGGTACCCCTTTGCTGAATTGGAGATTTCACTAATTTCTCCGAAATGTATTGCCCTCGTGTTGAACTCGTTCGATATTTTTCCCCAAGAGATCTCATGGGTAAATGAATATGTTGGAGTCGAAACGGACCCTTAAATCAACATTTCAAAAAAAAATCCCCTTTTTGATGGCAATTTTCGCAAGTATTTTCCTTATATTAGTACATCTCACAGTATTTTGACTGTATCATTCTCTACCCAACTCGGACTAGCACGAAATTTTAAACATAGAACCCTAAGACATAGGGCTACAACTTTTGTGCCCATGACCCTCGCATATTATTTAGTCTTCACTATGAAAACATTGCTCGAATCCATATTAGAGAAATCGAAGATTTCTGAAAGGGGTACCCCTTTGGTGAATTGGAGATTTCACTAATTTCTCCGAAATGTATTGCCCTCGTGTTGAACTCGTTCGATATTTTTCCCCAAGAGATCTCATGGGTAAATGAATATGTTGGAGTCGAAACGGACCCTTAAATCAACATTTCAAAAAAAAATCCCCTTTTTGATGGCAATTTTCGCAAGTATTTTCCTTATATTAGTACATCTCACAGTATTTTGACTGTATCATTCTCTACCCAACCCGGACTAGCACGAAATTTTAAACATAGAACCCTAAGACATAGGGCTACAACTTTTGTGCCCATGACCCTCGCATATTATTTAGTCTTCACTATGAAAACATTGCTCGAATCCATATTAGAGAAATCGAAGATTTCTGAAAGGGGTACCCCTTTGGTGAATTGGAGATTTCACTAATTTCTCCGAAATGTATTGCCCTCGTGTTGAACTCGTTCGATATTTTTCCCCAAGAGATCTCATGGGTAAATGAATATGTTGGAGTCGAAACGGACCCTTAAATCAACATTTCAAAAAAAAATCCCCTTTTTGATGGCAATTTTCGCAAGTATTTTCCTTATATTAGTACATCTCACAGTATTTTGACTGTATCATTCTCTACCCAACTCGGACTAGCACGAAATTTTAAACATAGAACCCTAAGACATAGGGCTACAACTTTTGTGCCCATGACCCTCGCATATTATTTAGTCTTCACTATGAAAACATTGCTCGAATCCATATTAGAGAAATCGAAGATTTCTGAAAGGGGTACCCCTTTGGTGAATTGGAGATTTCACTAATTTCTCCGAAATGTATTGCCCTCGTGTTGAACTCGTTCGATATTTTTCCCCAAGAGATCTCATGGGTAAATGAATATGTTGGAGTCGAAACGGACCCTTAAATCAACATTTAAAAAAAAAATCCCCTTTTTGATGGCAATTTTCGCAAGTATTTTCCTTATATTAGTACATCTCACAGTATTTTGACTGTATCATTCTCTACCCAACTCGGACTAGCACGAAATATTAAACATAGAACCCTAAGACATAGGGCTACAACTTTTGTGCCCATGACCCTCGCATATTATTTAGTCTTCACTATGAAAACATTGCTCGAATCCATATTAGAGAAATCGAAGATTTCTGAAAGGGGTACCCCTTTGGTGAATTGGAGATTTCACTAATTTCTCCGAAATGTATTGCCCTCGTGTTGAACTCGTTCGATATTTTTCCCCAAGAGATCTCATGGGTAAATGAATATGTTGGAGTCGAAACGGACCCTTAAATCAACATTTCAAAAAAAAATCCCCTTTTTGATGGCAATTTTCGCAAGTATTTTCCTTATATTAGTACATCTCACAGTATTTTGACTGTATCATTCTCTACCCAACTCGGACTAGCACGAAATTTTAAACATAGAACCCTAAGACATAGGGCTACAACTTTTGTGCCCATGACCCTCGCATATTATTTAGTCTTCACTATGAAAACATTGCTCGAATCCATATTAGAGAAATCGAAGATTTCTGAAAGGGGTACCCCTTTGGTGAATTGGAGATTTCACTAATTTCTCCGAAATGTATTGCCCTCGTGTTGAACTCGTTCGATATTTTTCCCCAAGAGATCTCATGGGTAAATGAATATGTTGGAGTCGAAACGGACCCTTAAATCAACATTTAAAAAAAAAATCCCCTTTTTGATGGCAATTTTCGCAAGTATTTTCCTTATATTAGTACATCTCACAGTATTTTGACTGTATCATTCTCTACCCAACTCGGACTAGCACGAAATATTAAACATAGAACCCTAAGACATAGGGCTACAACTTTTGTGCCCATGACCCTCGCATATTATTTAGTCTTCACTATGAAAACATTGCTCGAATCCATATTAGAGAAATCGAAGATTTCTGAAAGGGGTACCCCTTTGGTGAATTGGAGATTTCACTAATTTCTCCGAAATGTATTGCCCTCGTGTTGAACTCGTTCGATATTTTTCCCCAAGAGATCTCATGGGTAAATGAATATGTTGGAGTCGAAACGGACCCTTAAATCAACATTTCAAAAAAAAATCCCCTTTTTGATGGCAATTTTCGCAAGTATTTTCCTTATATTAGTACATCTCACAGTATTTTGACTGTATCATTCTCTACCCAACTCGGACTAGCACGAAATTTTAAACATAGAACCCTAAGACATAGGGCTACAACTTTTGTGCCCATGACCCTCGCATATTATTTAGTCTTCACTATGAAAACATTGCTCGAATCCATATTAGAGAAATCGAAGATTTCTGAAAGGGGTACCCCTTTGGTGAATTGGAGATTTCACTAATTTCTCCGAAATGTATTGCCCTCGTGTTGAACTCGTTCGATATTTTTCCCCAAGAGATCTCATGGGTAAATGAATATGTTGGAGTCGAAACGGACCCTTAAATCAACATTTCAAAAAAAAATCCCCTTTTTGATGGCAATTTTCGCAAGTATTTTCCTTATATTAGTACATCTCACAGTATTTTGACTGTATCATTCTCTACCCAACTCGGACTAGCACGAAATTTTAAACATAGAACCCTAAGACATAGGGCTACAACTTTTGTGCCCATGACCCTCGCATATTATTTAGTCTTCACTATGAAAACATTGCTCGAATCCATATTAGAGAAATCGAAGATTTCTGAAAGGGGTACCCCTTTGGTGAATTGGAGATTTCACTAATTTCTCCGAAATGTATTGCCCTCGTGTTGAACTCGTTCGATATTTTTCCCCAAGAGATCTCATGGGTAAATGAATATGTTGGAGTCGAAACGGACCCTTAAATCAACATTTCAAAAAAAAATCCCCTTTTTGATGGCAATTTTCGCAAGTATTTTCCTTATATTAGTACATCTCACAGTATTTTGACTGTATCATTCTCTACCCAACCCGGACTAGCACGAAATTTTAAACATAGAACCCTAAGACATAGGGCTACAACTTTTGTGCCCATGACCCTCGCATATTATTTAGTCTTCACTATGAAAACATTGCTCGAATCCATATTAGAGAAATCGAAGATTTCTGAAAGGGGTACCCCTTTGGTGAATTGGAGATTTCACTAATTTCACCGAAATGTATTGCCCTCGTGTTGAACTCGTTCGATATTTTTCCCCAAGAGATCTCATGGGTAAATGAATATGTTGGAGTCGAAACGGACCCTTAAATCAACATTTCAAAAAAAAATCCCCTTTTTGATGGCAATTTTCGCAAGTATTTTCCTTATATTAGTACATCTCACAGTATTTTGACTGTACCATTCTCTACCCAACTCGGACTAGCACGAAATTTTAAACATAGAACCCTAAGACATAGGGCTACAACTTTTGTGCCCATGACCCTCGCATATTATTTAGTCTTCACTATGAAAACATTGCTCGAATCCATATTAGAGAAATCGAAGATTTCTGAAAGGGGTACCCCTTTGGTGAATTGGAGATTTCACTAATTTCTCCGAAATGTATTGCCCTCGTGTTGAACTCGTTCGATATTTTTCCCCAAGAGATCTCATGGGTAAATGAATATGTTGGAGTCGAAACGGACCCTTAAATCAACATTTAAAAAAAAAATCCCCTTTTTGATGGCAATTTTCGCAAGTTTTTTCCTTATATTAGTACATCTCACATTATTTTGACTCTATCACCCTCTACCCAACTCGGATTAGCACGAAATTTTACACATAGAACCCTAAGACATAGGGCTACAACTTTTGTGCCCATGACCCTCGCATATTATTTAGTCTTCACTATGAAAACATTGCTCGAATCCATATTAGAGAAATCGAAGATTTCTGAAAGGGGTACCCCTTTGGTGAATTGGAGATTTCACTAATTTCTCCGAAATGTATTGCCCTCGTGTTGAACTCGTTCGATATTTTTCCCCAAGAGATCTCATGGGTAAATGAATATGTTGGAGTCGAAACGGACCCTTAAATCAACATTTAAAAAAAAAATCCCCTTTTTGATGGCAATTTTCGCAAGTATTTTCCTTATATTAGTACATCTCACAGTATTTTGACTGTATCATTCTCTACCCAACTCGGACTAGCACGAAATTTTAAACATAGAACCCTAAGACATAGGGCTACAACTTTTGTGCCCATGACCCTCGCATATTATTTAGTCTTCACTATGAAAACATTGCTCGAATCCATATTAGAGAAATCGAAGATTTCTGAAAGGGGTACCCCTTTGGTGAATTGGAGATTTCACTAATTTCTCCGAAATGTATTGCCCTCGTGTTGAACTCGTTCGATATTTTTCCCCAAGAGATCTCATGGGTAAATGAATATATTTGAATGGAAACGGACCCTTAAATCAAAATTTCAAAAAAAATTCCCCTTTTTGATGGCAATTTTCGCAAGTTTTTTCCTTATATTAGTACATCTCACAGTATTTTGACTGTATCATTCTCTACCCAACTCGGACTAGCACGAAATTTTAAACATAGAACCCTAAGACATAGGGATACAACTTTTGTGCCCATGACCCTCGCATATTATTTAGTCTTCACTATGAAAACATTGCTCGAATCCATATTAGAGAAATCGAAGATTTCTGAAAGGGGTACCCCTTTGGTGAATTGGAGATTTCACTAATTTCTCCGAAATGTATTGCCCTCGTGTTGAACTCGTTCGATATTTTTCCCCAAGAGATCTCATGGGTAAATGAATATGTTGGAGTCGAAACGGACCCTTAAATCAACATTTAAAAAAAAAATCCCCTTTTTGATGGCAATTTTCGCAAGTATTTTCCTTATATTAGTACATCTCACAGTATTTTGACTGTATCATTCTCTACCCAACTCGGACTAGCACGAAATATTAAACATAGAACCCTAAGACATAGGGCTACAACTTTTGTGCCCATGACCCTCGCATATTATTTAGTCTTCACTATGAAAACATTGCTCGAATCCATATTAGAGAAATCGAAGATTTCTGAAAGGGGTACCCCTTTGGTGAATTGGAGATTTCACTAATTTCTCCGAAATGTATTGCCCTCGTGTTGAACTCGTTCGATATTTTTCCCCAAGAGATCTCATGGGTAAATGAATATGTTGGAGTCGAAACGGACCCTTAAATCAACATTTCAAAAAAAAATCCCCTTTTTGATGGCAATTTTCGCAAGTATTTTCCTTATATTAGTACATCTCACAGTATTTTGACTGTATCATTCTCTACCCAACTCGGACTAGCACGAAATTTTAAACATAGAACCCTAAGACATAGGGCTACAACTTTTGTGCCCATGACCCTCGCATATTATTTAGTCTTCACTATGAAAACATTGCTCGAATCCATATTAGAGAAATCGAAGATTTCTGAAAGGGGTACCCCTTTGGTGAATTGGAGATTTCACTAATTTCTCCGAAATGTATTGCCCTCGTGTTGAACTCGTTCGATATTTTTCCCCAAGAGATCTCATGGGTAAATGAATATGTTGGAGTCGAAACGGACCCTTAAATCAACATTTCAAAAAAAAATCCCCTTTTTGATGGCAATTTTCGCAAGTATTTTCCTTATATTAGTACATCTCACAGTATTTTGACTGTATCATTCTCTACCCAACTCGGACTAGCACGAAATTTTAAACATAGAACCCTAAGACATAGGGCTACAACTTTTGTGCCCATGACCCTCGCATATTATTTAGTCTTCACTATGAAAACATTGCTCGAATCCATATTAGAGAAATCGAAGATTTCTGAAAGGGGTACCCCTTTGGTGAATTGGAGATTTCACTAATTTCTCCGAAATGTATTGCCCTCGTGTTGAACTCGTTCGATATTTTTCCCCAAGAGATCTCATGGGTAAATGAATATGTTGGAGTCGAAACGGACCCTTAAATCAACATTTCAAAAAAAAATCCCCTTTTTGATGGCAATTTTCGCAAGTATTTTCCTTATATTAGTACATCTCACAGTATTTTGACTGTATCATTCTCTACCCAACCCGGACTAGCACGAAATTTTAAACATAGAACCCTAAGACATAGGGCTACAACTTTTGTGCCCATGACCCTCGCATATTATTTAATCTTCACTATGAAAACATTGCTCGAATCCATATTAGAGAAATCGAAGATTTCTGAAAGGGGTACCCCTTTGGTGAATTGGAGATTTCACTAATTTCTCCGAAATGTATTGCCCTCGTGTTGAACTCGTTCGATATTTTTCCCCAAGAGATCTCATGGGTAAATGAATATGTTGGAGTCGAAACGGACCCTTAAATCAACATTTCAAAAAAAAATCCCCTTTTTGATGGCAATTTTCGCAAGTATTTTCCTTATATTAGTACATCTCACAGTATTTTGACTGTACCATTCTCTACCCAACTCGGACTAGCACGAAATTTTAAACATAGAACCCTAAGACATAGGGCTACAACTTTTGTGCCCATGACCCTCGCATATTATTTAGTCTTCACTATGAAAACATTGCTCGAATCCATATTAGAGAAATCGAAGATTTCTGAAAGGGGTACCCCTTTGGTGAATTGGAGATTTCACTAATTTCTCCGAAATGTATTGCCCTCGTGTTGAACTCGTTCGATATTTTTCCCCAAGAGATCTCATGGGTAAATGAATATGTTGGAGTCGAAACGGACCCTTAAATCAACATTTAAAAAAAAAATCCCCTTTTTGATGGCAATTTTCGCAAGTTTTTTCCTTATATTAGTACATCTCACATTATTTTGACTCTATCACCCTCTACCCAACTCGGATTAGCACGAAATTTTACACATAGAACCCTAAGACATAGGGCTACAAATTTTGTGCCCATGACCCTCGCATATTATTTAGTCTTCACTATGAAAACATTGCTCGAATCCATATTAGAGAAATCGAAGATTTCTGAAAGGGGTACCCCTTTGGTGAATTGGAGATTTCACTAATTTCTCCGAAATGTATTGCCCTCGTGTTGAACTCGTTCGATATTTTTCCCCAAGAGATCTCATGGGTAAATGAATATGTTGGAGTCGAAACGGACCCTTAAATCAACATTTAAAAAAAAAATCCCCTTTTTGATGGCAATTTTCGCAAGTATTTTCCTTATATTAGTACATCTCACAGTATTTTGACTGTATCATTCTCTACCCAACTCGGACTAGCACGAAATTTTAAACATAGAACCCTAAGACATAGGGCTACAACTTTTGTGCCCATGACCCTCGCATATTATTTAGTCTTCACTATGAAAACATTGCTCGAATCCATATTAGAGAAATCGAAGATTTCTGAAAGGGGTACCCCTTTGGTGAATTGGAGATTTCACTAATTTCTCCGAAATGTATTGCCCTCGTGTTGAACTCGTTCGATATTTTTCCCCAAGAGATCTCATGGGTAAATGAATATATTTGAATGGAAACGGACCCTTAAATCAAAATTTCAAAAAAAATTCCCCTTTTTGATGGCAATTTTCGCAAGTTTTTTCCTTATATTAGTACATCTCACAGTATTTTGACTGTATCATTCTCTACCCAACTCGGACTAGCACGAAATTTTAAACATAGAACCCTAAGACATAGGGATACAACTTTTGTGCCCATGACCCTCGCATATTATTTAGTCTTCACTATGAAAACATTGCTCGAATCCATATTAGAGAAATCGAAGATTTCTGAAAGGGGTACCCCTTTGGTGAATTGGAGATTTCACTAATTTCTCCGAAATGTATTGCCCTCGTGTTGAACTCGTTCGATATTTTTCCCCAAGAGATCTCATGGGTAAATGAATATGTTGGAGTCGAAACGGACCCTTAAATCAACATTTAAAAAAAAAATCCCCTTTTTGATGGCAATTTTCGCAAGTATTTTCCTTATATTAGTACATCTCACAGTATTTTGACTGTATCATTCTCTACCCAACTCGGACTAGCACGAAATATTAAACATAGAACCCTAAGACATAGGGCTACAACTTTTGTGCCCATGACCCTCGCATATTATTTAGTCTTCACTATGAAAACATTGCTCGAATCCATATTAGAGAAATCGAAGATTTCTGAAAGGGGTACCCCTTTGGTGAATTGGAGATTTCACTAATTTCTCCGAAATGTATTGCCCTCGTGTTGAACTCGTTCGATATTTTTCCCCAAGAGATCTCATGGGTAAATGAATATGTTGGAGTCGAAACGGACCCTTAAATCAACATTTCAAAAAAAAATCCCCTTTTTGATGGCAATTTTCGCAAGTATTTTCCTTATATTAGTACATCTCACAGTATTTTGACTGTATCATTCTCTACCCAACTCGGACTAGCACGAAATTTTAAACATAGAACCCTAAGACATAGGGCTACAACTTTTGTGCCCATGACCCTCGCATATTATTTAGTCTTCACTATGAAAACATTGCTCGAATCCATATTAGAGAAATCGAAGATTTCTGAAAGGGGTACCCCTTTGGTGAATTGGAGATTTCACTAATTTCTCCGAAATGTATTGCCCTCGTGTTGAACTCGTTCGATATTTTTCCCCAAGAGATCTCATGGGTAAATGAATATGTTGGAGTCGAAACGGACCCTTAAATCAACATTTCAAAAAAAAATCCCCTTTTTGATGGCAATTTTCGCAAGTATTTTCCTTATATTAGTACATCTCACAGTATTTTGACTGTATCATTCTCTACCCAACTCGGACTAGCACGAAATTTTAAACATAGAACCCTAAGACATAGGGCTACAACTTTTGTGCCCATGACCCTCGCATATTATTTAGTCTTCACTATGAAAACATTGCTCGAATCCATATTAGAGAAATCGAAGATTTCTGAAAGGGGTACCCCTTTGGTGAATTGGAGATTTCACTAATTTCTCCGAAATGTATTGCCCTCGTGTTGAACTCGTTCGATATTTTTCCCCAAGAGATCTCATGGGTAAATGAATATGTTGGAGTCGAAACGGACCCTTAAATCAACATTTCAAAAAAAAATCCCCTTTTTGATGGCAATTTTCGCAAGTATTTTCCTTATATTAGTACATCTCACAGTATTTTGACTGTATCATTCTCTACCCAACCCGGACTAGCACGAAATTTTAAACATAGAACCCTAAGACATAGGGCTACAACTTTTGTGCCCATGACCCTCGCATATTATTTAATCTTCACTATGAAAACATTGCTCGAATCCATATTAGAGAAATCGAAGATTTCTGAAAGGGGTACCCCTTTGGTGAATTGGAGATTTCACTAATTTCTCCGAAATGTATTGCCCTCGTGTTGAACTCGTTCGATATTTTTCCCCAAGAGATCTCATGGGTAAATGAATATGTTGGAGTCGAAACGGACCCTTAAATCAACATTTCAAAAAAAAATCCCCTTTTTGATGGCAATTTTCGCAAGTATTTTCCTTATATTAGTACATCTCACAGTATTTTGACTGTACCATTCTCTACCCAACTCGGACTAGCACGAAATTTTAAACATAGAACCCTAAGACATAGGGCTACAACTTTTGTGCCCATGACCCTCGCATATTATTTAGTCTTCACTATGAAAACATTGCTCGAATCCATATTAGAGAAATCGAAGATTTCTGAAAGGGGTACCCCTTTGGTGAATTGGAGATTTCACTAATTTCTCCGAAATGTATTGCCCTCGTGTTGAACTCGTTCGATATTTTTCCCCAAGAGATCTCATGGGTAAATGAATATGTTGGAGTCGAAACGGACCCTTAAATCAACATTTAAAAAAAAAATCCCCTTTTTGATGGCAATTTTCGCAAGTTTTTTCCTTATATTAGTACATCTCACATTATTTTGACTCTATCACCCTCTACCCAACTCGGATTAGCACGAAATTTTACACATAGAACCCTAAGACATAGGGCTACAAATTTTGTGCCCATGACCCTCGCATATTATTTAGTCTTCACTATGAAAACATTGCTCGAATCCATATTAGAGAAATCGAAGATTTCTGAAAGGGGTACCCCTTTGGTGAATTGGAGATTTCACTAATTTCTCCGAAATGTATTGCCCTCGTGTTGAACTCGTTCGATATTTTTCCCCAAGAGATCTCATGGGTAAATGAATATGTTGGAGTCGAAACGGACCCTTAAATCAACATTTAAAAAAAAAATCCCCTTTTTGATGGCAATTTTCGCAAGTATTTTCCTTATATTAGTACATCTCACAGTATTTTGACTGTATCATTCTCTACCCAACTCGGACTAGCACGAAATATTAAACATAGAACCCTAAGACATAGGGCTACAACTTTTGTGCCCATGACCCTCGCATATTATTTAGTCTTCACTATGAAAACATTGCTCGAATCCATATTAGAGAAATCGAAGATTTCTGAAAGGGGTACCCCTTTGGTGAATTGGAGATTTCACTAATTTCTCCGAAATGTATTGCCCTCGTGTTGAACTCGTTCGATATTTTTCCCCAAGAGATCTCATGGGTAAATGAATATGTTGGAGTCGAAACGGACCCTTAAATCAACATTTCAAAAAAAAATCCCCTTTTTGATGGCAATTTTCGCAAGTATTTTCCTTATATTAGTACATCTCACAGTATTTTGACTGTATCATTCTCTACCCAACTCGGACTAGCACGAAATTTTAAACATAGAACCCTAAGACATAGGGCTACAACTTTTGTGCCCATGACCCTCGCATATTATTTAGTCTTCACTATGAAAACATTGCTCGAATCCATATTAGAGAAATCGAAGATTTCTGAAAGGGGTACCCCTTTGGTGAATTGGAGATTTCACTAATTTCTCCGAAATGTATTGCCCTCGTGTTGAACTCGTTCGATATTTTTCCCCAAGAGATCTCATGGGTAAATGAATATGTTGGAGTCGAAACGGACCCTTAAATCAACATTTCAAAAAAAAATCCCCTTTTTGATGGCAATTTTCGCAAGTATTTTCCTTATATTAGTACATCTCACAGTATTTTGACTGTATCATTCTCTACCCAACTCGGACTAGCACGAAATTTTAAACATAGAACCCTAAGACATAGGGCTACAACTTTTGTGCCCATGACCCTCGCATATTATTTAGTCTTCACTATGAAAACATTGCTCGAATCCATATTAGAGAAATCGAAGATTTCTGAAAGGGGTACCCCTTTGGTGAATTGGAGATTTCACTAATTTCTCCGAAATGTATTGCCCTCGTGTTGAACTCGTTCGATATTTTTCCCCAAGAGATCTCATGGGTAAATGAATATGTTGGAGTCGAAACGGACCCTTAAATCAACATTTAAAAAAAAAATCCCCTTTTTGATGGCAATTTTCGCAAGTATTTTCCTTATATTAGTACATCTCACAGTATTTTGACTGTATCATTCTCTACCCAACTCGGACTAGCACGAAATATTAAACATAGAACCCTAAGACATAGGGCTACAACTTTTGTGCCCATGACCCTCGCATATTATTTAGTCTTCACTATGAAAACATTGCTCGAATCCATATTAGAGAAATCGAAGATTTCTGAAAGGGGTACCCCTTTGGTGAATTGGAGATTTCACTAATTTCTCCGAAATGTATTGCCCTCGTGTTGAACTCGTTCGATATTTTTCCCCAAGAGATCTCATGGGTAAATGAATATGTTGGAGTCGAAACGGACCCTTAAATCAACATTTCAAAAAAAAATCCCCTTTTTGATGGCAATTTTCGCAAGTATTTTCCTTATATTAGTACATCTCACAGTATTTTGACTGTATCATTCTCTACCCAACTCGGACTAGCACGAAATTTTAAACATAGAACCCTAAGACATAGGGCTACAACTTTTGTGCCCATGACCCTCGCATATTATTTAGTCTTCACTATGAAAACATTGCTCGAATCCATATTAGAGAAATCGAAGATTTCTGAAAGGGGTACCCCTTTGGTGAATTGGAGATTTCACTAATTTCTCCGAAATGTATTGCCCTCGTGTTGAACTCGTTCGATATTTTTCCCCAAGAGATCTCATGGGTAAATGAATATGTTGGAGTCGAAACGGACCCTTAAATCAACATTTAAAAAAAAAATCCCCTTTTTGATGGCAATTTTCGCAAGTATTTTCCTTATATTAGTACATCTCACAGTATTTTGACTGTATCATTCTCTACCCAACTCGGACTAGCACGAAATATTAAACATAGAACCCTAAGACATAGGGCTACAACTTTTGTGCCCATGACCCTCGCATATTATTTAGTCTTCACTATGAAAACATTGCTCGAATCCATATTAGAGAAATCGAAGATTTCTGAAAGGGGTACCCCTTTGGTGAATTGGAGATTTCACTAATTTCTCCGAAATGTATTGCCCTCGTGTTGAACTCGTTCGATATTTTTCCCCAAGAGATCTCATGGGTAAATGAATATATTGGAGTGGAAACGGACCCTTAAATCAAAATTTCAAAAAAAATTCCCCTTTTTGATGGCAATTTTCGCAAGTATTTTCCTTATATTAGTACATCTCACAGTATTTTGACTGTATCATTCTCTACCCAACTCGGACTAGCACGAAATTTTAAACATAGAACCCTAAGACATAGGGCTACAACTTTTGTGCCCATGACCCTCGCATATTATTTAATCTTCACTATGAAAACATTGCTCGAATCCATATTAGAGAAATCGAAGATTTCTGAAAGGGGTACCCCTTTGGTGAATTGGAGATTTCACTAATTTCTCCGAAATGTATTGCCCTCGTGTTGAACTCGTTCGATATTTTTCCCCAAGAGATCTCATGGGTAAATGAATATGTTGGAGTCGAAACGGACCCTTAAATCAACATTTCAAAAAAAAATCCCCTTTTTGATGGCAATTTTCGCAAGTATTTTCCTTATATTAGTACATCTCACAGTATTTTGACTGTACCATTCTCTACCCAACTCGGACTAGCACGAAATTTTAAACATAGAACCCTAAGACATAGGGCTACAACTTTTGTGCCCATGACCCTCGCATATTATTTAGTCTTCACTATGAAAACATTGCTCGAATCCATATTAGAGAAATCGAAGATTTCTGAAAGGGGTACCCCTTTGGTGAATTGGAGATTTCACTAATTTCTCCGAAATGTATTGCCCTCGTGTTGAACTCGTTCGATATTTTTCCCCAAGAGATCTCATGGGTAAATGAATATGTTGGAGTCGAAACGGACCCTTAAATCAACATTTAAAAAAAAAATCCCCTTTTTGATGGCAATTTTCGCAAGTTTTTTCCTTATATTAGTACATCTCACATTATTTTGACTCTATCACCCTCTACCCAACTCGGATTAGCACGAAATTTTACACATAGAACCCTAAGACATAGGGCTACAAATTTTGTGCCCATGACCCTCGCATATTATTTAGTCTTCACTATGAAAACATTGCTCGAATCCATATTAGAGAAATCGAAGATTTCTGAAAGGGGTACCCCTTTGGTGAATTGGAGATTTCACTAATTTCTCCGAAATGTATTGCCCTCGTGTTGAACTCGTTCGATATTTTTCCCCAAGAGATCTCATGGGTAAATGAATATGTTGGAGTCGAAACGGACCCTTAAATCAACATTTAAAAAAAAAATCCCCTTTTTGATGGCAATTTTCGCAAGTATTTTCCTTATATTAGTACATCTCACAGTATTTTGACTGTATCATTCTCTACCCAACTCGGACTAGCACGAAATTTTAAACATAGAACCCTAAGACATAGGGCTACAACTTTTGTGCCCATGACCCTCGCATATTATTTAGTCTTCACTATGAAAACATTGCTCGAATCCATATTAGAGAAATCGAAGATTTCTGAAAGGGGTACCCCTTTGGTGAATTGGAGATTTCACTAATTTCTCCGAAATGTATTGCCCTCGTGTTGAACTCGTTCGATATTTTTCCCCAAGAGATCTCATGGGTAAATGAATATATTTGAATGGAAACGGACCCTTAAATCAAAATTTCAAAAAAAATTCCCCTTTTTGATGGCAATTTTCGCAAGTTTTTTCCTTATATTAGTACATCTCACAGTATTTTGACTGTATCATTCTCTACCCAACTCGGACTAGCACGAAATTTTAAACATAGAACCCTAAGACATAGGGATACAACTTTTGTGCCCATGACCCTCGCATATTATTTAGTCTTCACTATGAAAACATTGCTCGAATCCATATTAGAGAAATCGAAGATTTCTGAAAGGGGTACCCCTTTGGTGAATTGGAGATTTCACTAATTTCTCCGAAATGTATTGCCCTCGTGTTGAACTCGTTCGATATTTTTCCCCAAGAGATCTCATGGGTAAATGAATATGTTGGAGTCGAAACGGACCCTTAAATCAACATTTAAAAAAAAAATCCCCTTTTTGATGGCAATTTTCGCAAGTATTTTCCTTATATTAGTACATCTCACAGTATTTTGACTGTATCATTCTCTACCCAACTCGGACTAGCACGAAATATTAAACATAGAACCCTAAGACATAGGGCTACAACTTTTGTGCCCATGACCCTCGCATATTATTTAGTCTTCACTATGAAAACATTGCTCGAATCCATATTAGAGAAATCGAAGATTTCTGAAAGGGGTACCCCTTTGGTGAATTGGAGATTTCACTAATTTCTCCGAAATGTATTGCCCTCGTGTTGAACTCGTTCGATATTTTTCCCCAAGAGATCTCATGGGTAAATGAATATGTTGGAGTCGAAACGGACCCTTAAATCAACATTTCAAAAAAAAATCCCCTTTTTGATGGCAATTTTCGCAAGTATTTTCCTTATATTAGTACATCTCACAGTATTTTGACTGTATCATTCTCTACCCAACTCGGACTAGCACGAAATTTTAAACATAGAACCCTAAGACATAGGGCTACAACTTTTGTGCCCATGACCCTCGCATATTATTTAGTCTTCACTATGAAAACATTGCTCGAATCCATATTAGAGAAATCGAAGATTTCTGAAAGGGGTACCCCTTTGGTGAATTGGAGATTTCACTAATTTCTCCGAAATGTATTGCCCTCGTGTTGAACTCGTTCGATATTTTTCCCCAAGAGATCTCATGGGTAAATGAATATGTTGGAGTCGAAACGGACCCTTAAATCAACATTTCAAAAAAAAATCCCCTTTTTGATGGCAATTTTCGCAAGTATTTTCCTTATATTAGTACATCTCACAGTATTTTGACTGTATCATTCTCTACCCAACTCGGACTAGCACGAAATTTTAAACATAGAACCCTAAGACATAGGGCTACAACTTTTGTGCCCATGACCCTCGCATATTATTTAGTCTTCACTATGAAAACATTGCTCGAATCCATATTAGAGAAATCGAAGATTTCTGAAAGGGGTACCCCTTTGGTGAATTGGAGATTTCACAAATTTCTCCGAAATGTATTGCCCTCGTGTTGAACTCGTTCGATATTTTTCCCCAAGAGATCTCATGGGTAAATGAATATGTTGGAGTCGAAACGGACCCTTAAATCAACATTTCAAAAAAAAATCCCCTTTTTGATGGCAATTTTCGCAAGTATTTTCCTTATATTAGTACATCTCACAGTATTTTGACTGTATCATTCTCTACCCAACCCGGACTAGCACGAAATTTTAAACATAGAACCCTAAGACATAGGGCTACAACTTTTGTGCCCATGACCCTCGCATATTATTTAATCTTCACTATGAAAACATTGCTCGAATCCATATTAGAGAAATCGAAGATTTCTGAAAGGGGTACCCCTTTGGTGAATTGGAGATTTCACTAATTTCTCCGAAATGTATTGCCCTCGTGTTGAACTCGTTCGATATTTTTCCCCAAGAGATCTCATGGGTAAATGAATATGTTGGAGTCGAAACGGACCCTTAAATCAACATTTCAAAAAAAAATCCCCTTTTTGATGGCAATTTTCGCAAGTATTTTCCTTATATTAGTACATCTCACAGTATTTTGACTGTACCATTCTCTACCCAACTCGGACTAGCACGAAATTTTAAACATAGAACCCTAAGACATAGGGCTACAACTTTTGTGCCCATGACCCTCGCATATTATTTAGTCTTCACTATGAAAACATTGCTCGAATCCATATTAGAGAAATCGAAGATTTCTGAAAGGGGTACCCCTTTGGTGAATTGGAGATTTCACTAATTTCTCCGAAATGTATTGCCCTCGTGTTGAACTCGTTCGATATTTTTCCCCAAGAGATCTCATGGGTAAATGAATATGTTGGAGTCGAAACGGACCCTTAAATCAACATTTAAAAAAAAAATCCCCTTTTTGATGGCAATTTTCGCAAGTTTTTTCCTTATATTAGTACATCTCACATTATTTTGACTCTATCACCCTCTACCCAACTCGGATTAGCACGAAATTTTACACATAGAACCCTAAGACATAGGGCTACAAATTTTGTGCCCATGACCCTCGCATATTATTTAGTCTTCACTATGAAAACATTGCTCGAATCCATATTAGAGAAATCGAAGATTTCTGAAAGGGGTACCCCTTTGGTGAATTGGAGATTTCACTAATTTCTCCGAAATGTATTGCCCTCGTGTTGAACTCGTTCGATATTTTTCCCCAAGAGATCTCATGGGTAAATGAATATGTTGGAGTCGAAACGGACCCTTAAATCAACATTTAAAAAAAAAATCCCCTTTTTGATGGCAATTTTCGCAAGTATTTTCCTTATATTAGTACATCTCACAGTATTTTGACTGTATCATTCTCTACCCAACTCGGACTAGCACGAAATATTAAACATAGAACCCTAAGACATAGGGCTACAACTTTTGTGCCCATGACCCTCGCATATTATTTAGTCTTCACTATGAAAACATTGCTCGAATCCATATTAGAGAAATCGAAGATTTCTGAAAGGGGTACCCCTTTGGTGAATTGGAGATTTCACTAATTTCTCCGAAATGTATTGCCCTCGTGTTGAACTCGTTCGATATTTTTCCCCAAGAGATCTCATGGGTAAATGAATATGTTGGAGTCGAAACGGACCCTTAAATCAACATTTCAAAAAAAAATCCCCTTTTTGATGGCAATTTTCGCAAGTATTTTCCTTATATTAGTACATCTCACAGTATTTTGACTGTATCATTCTCTACCCAACTCGGACTAGCACGAAATTTTAAACATAGAACCCTAAGACATAGGGCTACAACTTTTGTGCCCATGACCCTCGCATATTATTTAGTCTTCACTATGAAAACATTGCTCGAATCCATATTAGAGAAATCGAAGATTTCTGAAAGGGGTACCCCTTTGGTGAATTGGAGATTTCACTAATTTCTCCGAAATGTATTGCCCTCGTGTTGAACTCGTTCGATATTTTTCCCCAAGAGATCTCATGGGTAAATGAATATGTTGGAGTCGAAACGGACCCTTAAATCAACATTTCAAAAAAAAATCCCCTTTTTGATGGCAATTTTCGCAAGTATTTTCCTTATATTAGTACATCTCACAGTATTTTGACTGTATCATTCTCTACCCAACTCGGACTAGCACGAAATTTTAAACATAGAACCCTAAGACATAGGGCTACAACTTTTGTGCCCATGACCCTCGCATATTATTTAGTCTTCACTATGAAAACATTGCTCGAATCCATATTAGAGAAATCGAAGATTTCTGAAAGGGGTACCCCTTTGGTGAATTGGAGATTTCACTAATTTCTCCGAAATGTATTGCCCTCGTGTTGAACTCGTTCGATATTTTTCCCCAAGAGATCTCATGGGTAAATGAATATGTTGGAGTCGAAACGGACCCTTAAATCAACATTTAAAAAAAAAATCCCCTTTTTGATGGCAATTTTCGCAAGTATTTTCCTTATATTAGTACATCTCACAGTATTTTGACTGTATCATTCTCTACCCAACTCGGACTAGCACGAAATATTAAACATAGAACCCTAAGACATAGGGCTACAACTTTTGTGCCCATGACCCTCGCATATTATTTAGTCTTCACTATGAAAACATTGCTCGAATCCATATTAGAGAAATCGAAGATTTCTGAAAGGGGTACCCCTTTGGTGAATTGGAGATTTCACTAATTTCTCCGAAATGTATTGCCCTCGTGTTGAACTCGTTCGATATTTTTCCCCAAGAGATCTCATGGGTAAATGAATATGTTGGAGTCGAAACGGACCCTTAAATCAACATTTCAAAAAAAAATCCCCTTTTTGATGGCAATTTTCGCAAGTATTTTCCTTATATTAGTACATCTCACAGTATTTTGACTGTATCATTCTCTACCCAACTCGGACTAGCACGAAATTTTAAACATAGAACCCTAAGACATAGGGCTACAACTTTTGTGCCCATGACCCTCGCATATTATTTAGTCTTCACTATGAAAACATTGCTCGAATCCATATTAGAGAAATCGAAGATTTCTGAAAGGGGTACCCCTTTGGTGAATTGGAGATTTCACTAATTTCTCCGAAATGTATTGCCCTCGTGTTGAACTCGTTCGATATTTTTCCCCAAGAGATCTCATGGGTAAATGAATATGTTGGAGTCGAAACGGACCCTTAAATCAACATTTCAAAAAAAAATCCCCTTTTTGATGGCAATTTTCGCAAGTATTTTCCTTATATTAGTACATCTCACAGTATTTTGACTGTATCATTCTCTACCCAACTCGGACTAGCACGAAATTTTAAACATAGAACCCTAAGACATAGGGCTACAACTTTTGTGCCCATGACCCTCGCATATTATTTAGTCTTCACTATGAAAACATTGCTCGAATCCATATTAGAGAAATCGAAGATTTCTGAAAGGGGTACCCCTTTGGTGAATTGGAGATTTCACTAATTTCTCCGAAATGTATTGCCCTCGTGTTGAACTCGTTCGATATTTTTCCCCAAGAGATCTCATGGGTAAATGAATATGTTGGAGTCGAAACGGACCCTTAAATCAACATTTCAAAAAAAAATCCCCTTTTTGATGGCAATTTTCGCAAGTATTTTCCTTATATTAGTACATCTCACAGTATTTTGACTGTATCATTCTCTACCCAACCCGGACTAGCACGAAATTTTAAACATAGAACCCTAAGACATAGGGCTACAACTTTTGTGCCCATGACCCTCGCATATTATTTAGTCTTCACTATGAAAACATTGCTCGAATCCATATTAGAGAAATCGAAGATTTCTGAAAGGGGTACCCCTTTGGTGAATTGGAGATTTCACTAATTTCTCCGAAATGTATTGCCCTCGTGTTGAACTCGTTCGATATTTTTCCCCAAGAGATCTCATGGGTAAATGAATATGTTGGAGTCGAAACGGACCCTTAAATCAACATTTCAAAAAAAAATCCCCTTTTTGATGGCAATTTTCGCAAGTATTTTCCTTATATTAGTACATCTCACAGTATTTTGACTGTACCATTCTCTACCCAACTCGGACTAGCACGAAATTTTAAACATAGAACCCTAAGACATAGGGCTACAACTTTTGTGCCCATGACCCTCGCATATTATTTAGTCTTCACTATGAAAACATTGCTCGAATCCATATTAGAGAAATCGAAGATTTCTGAAAGGGGTACCCCTTTGGTGAATTGGAGATTTCACTAATTTCTCCGAAATGTATTGCCCTCGTGTTGAACTCGTTCGATATTTTTCCCCAAGAGATCTCATGGGTAAATGAATATGTTGGAGTCGAAACGGACCCTTAAATCAACATTTAAAAAAAAAATCCCCTTTTTGATGGCAATTTTCGCAAGTTTTTTCCTTATATTAGTACATCTCACATTATTTTGACTCTATCACCCTCTACCCAACTCGGATTAGCACGAAATTTTACACATAGAACCCTAAGACATAGGGCTACAACTTTTGTGCCCATGACCCTCGCATATTATTTAGTCTTCACTATGAAAACATTGCTCGAATCCATATTAGAGAAATCGAAGATTTCTGAAAGGGGTACCCCTTTGGTGAATTGGAGATTTCACTAATTTCTCCGAAATGTATTGCCCTCGTGTTGAACTCGTTCGATATTTTTCCCCAAGAGATCTCATGGGTAAATGAATATGTTGGAGTCGAAACGGACCCTTAAATCAACATTTAAAAAAAAAATCCCCTTTTTGATGGCAATTTTCGCAAGTATTTTCCTTATATTAGTACATCTCACAGTATTTTGACTGTATCATTCTCTACCCAACTCGGACTAGCACGAAATATTAAACATAGAACCCTAAGACATAGGGCTACAACTTTTGTGCCCATGACCCTCGCATATTATTTAGTCTTCACTATGAAAACATTGCTCGAATCCATATTAGAGAAATCGAAGATTTCTGAAAGGGGTACCCCTTTGGTGAATTGGAGATTTCACTAATTTCTCCGAAATGTATTGCCCTCGTGTTGAACTCGTTCGATATTTTTCCCCAAGAGATCTCATGGGTAAATGAATATGTTGGAGTCGAAACGGACCCTTAAATCAACATTTCAAAAAAAAATCCCCTTTTTGATGGCAATTTTCGCAAGTATTTTCCTTATATTAGTACATCTCACAGTATTTTGACTGTATCATTCTCTACCCAACTCGGACTAGCACGAAATTTTAAACATAGAACCCTAAGACATAGGGCTACAACTTTTGTGCCCATGACCCTCGCATATTATTTAGTCTTCACTATGAAAACATTGCTCGAATCCATATTAGAGAAATCGAAGATTTCTGAAAGGGGTACCCCTTTGGTGAATTGGAGATTTCACTAATTTCTCCGAAATGTATTGCCCTCGTGTTGAACTCGTTCGATATTTTTCCCCAAGAGATCTCATGGGTAAATGAATATGTTGGAGTCGAAACGGACCCTTAAATCAACATTTCAAAAAAAAATCCCCTTTTTGATGGCAATTTTCGCAAGTATTTTCCTTATATTAGTACATCTCACAGTATTTTGACTGTATCATTCTCTACCCAACTCGGACTAGCACGAAATTTTAAACATAGAACCCTAAGACATAGGGCTACAACTTTTGTGCCCATGACCCTCGCATATTATTTAGTCTTCACTATGAAAACATTGCTCGAATCCATATTAGAGAAATCGAAGATTTCTGAAAGGGGTACCCCTTTGGTGAATTGGAGATTTCACTAATTTCTCCGAAATGTATTGCCCTCGTGTTGAACTCGTTCGATATTTTTCCCCAAGAGATCTCATGGGTAAATGAATATGTTGGAGTCGAAACGGACCCTTAAATCAACATTTCAAAAAAAAATCCCCTTTTTGATGGCAATTTTCGCAAGTATTTTCCTTATATTAGTACATCTCACAGTATTTTGACTGTATCATTCTCTACCCAACCCGGACTAGCACGAAATTTTAAACATAGAACCCTAAGACATAGGGCTACAACTTTTGTGCCCATGACCCTCGCATATTATTTAGTCTTCACTATGAAAACATTGCTCGAATCCATATTAGAGAAATCGAAGATTTCTGAAAGGGGTACCCCTTTGGTGAATTGGAGATTTCACTAATTTCTCCGAAATGTATTTCCCTCGTGTTGAACTCGTTCGATATTTTTCCCCAAGAGATCTCATGGGTAAATGAATATGTTGGAGTCGAAACGGACCCTTAAATCAACATTTCAAAAAAAAATCCCCTTTTTGATGGCAATTTTCGCAAGTATTTTCCTTATATTAGTACATCTCACAGTATTTTGACTGTACCATTCTCTACCCAACTCGGACTAGCACGAAATTTTAAACATAGAACCCTAAGACATAGGGCTACAACTTTTGTGCCCATGACCCTCGCATATTATTTAGTCTTCACTATGAAAACATTGCTCGAATCCATATTAGAGAAATCGAAGATTTCTGAAAGGGGTACCCCTTTGGTGAATTGGAGATTTCACTAATTTCTCCGAAATGTATTGCCCTCGTGTTGAACTCGTTCGATATTTTTCCCCAAGAGATCTCATGGGTAAATGAATATGTTGGAGTCGAAACGGACCCTTAAATCAACATTTCAAAAAAAAATCCCCTTTTTGATGGCAATTTTCGCAAGTTTTTTCCTTATATTAGTACATCTCACATTATTTTGACTCTATCACCCTCTACCCAACTCGGATTAGCACGAAATTTTACACATAGAACCCTAAGACATAGGGCTACAAATTTTGTGCCCATGACCCTCGCATATTATTTACTTTCACTATGAAAACATTGCTCGAATACATATTAGAGAAATCGAAGATTTCTGAAAGGGGTACCCCTTTGGTGAATTGGAGATTTCACTAATTTCTCCGAAATGTATTGCCCTCGTGTTGAACTCGTTCGATATTTTTCCCCAAGAGATCTCATGGGTAAATGAATATGTTGGAGTCGAAACGGACCCTTAAATCAACATTTCAAAAAAAAATCCCCTTTTTGATGGCAATTTTCGCAAGTTTTTTCCTTATATTAGTACATCTCACATTATTTTGACTCTATCACCCTCTACCCAACTCGGATTAGCACGAAATTTTACACATAGAACCCTAAGACATAGGGCTACAACTTTTGTGCCCATGACCCTCGCATATTATTTAGTCTTCACTATGAAAACATTGCTCGAATCCATATTAGAGAAATCGAAGATTTCTGAAAGGGGTACCCCTTTGGTGAATTGGAGATTTCACTAATTTCTCCGAAATGTATTGCCCTCGTGTTGAACTCGTTCGATATTTTTCCCCAAGAGATCTCATGGGTAAATGAATATGTTGGAGTCGAAACGGACCCTTAAATCAACATTTAAAAAAAAAATCCCCTTTTTGATGGCAATTTTCGCAAGTATTTTCCTTATATTAGTACATCTCACAGTATTTTGACTGTATCATTCTCTACCCAACTCGGACTAGCACGAAATATTAAACATAGAACCCTAAGACATAGGGCTACAACTTTTGTGCCCATGACCCTCGCATATTATTTAGTCTTCACTATGAAAACATTGCTCGAATCCATATTAGAGAAATCGAAGATTTCTGAAAGGGGTACCCCTTTGGTGAATTGGAGATTTCACTAATTTCTCCGAAATGTATTGCCCTCGTGTTGAACTCGTTCGATATTTTTCCCCAAGAGATCTCATGGGTAAATGAATATGTTGGAGTCGAAACGGACCCTTAAATCAACATTTCAAAAAAAAATCCCCTTTTTGATGGCAATTTTCGCAAGTATTTTCCTTATATTAGTACATCTCACAGTATTTTGACTGTATCATTCTCTACCCAACTCGGACTAGCACGAAATTTTAAACATAGAACCCTAAGACATAGGGCTACAACTTTTGTGCCCATGACCCTCGCATATTATTTAGTCTTCACTATGAAAACATTGCTCGAATCCATATTAGAGAAATCGAAGATTTCTGAAAGGGGTACCCCTTTGGTGAATTGGAGATTTCACTAATTTCTCCGAAATGTATTGCCCTCGTGTTGAACTCGTTCGATATTTTTCCCCAAGAGATCTCATGGGTAAATGAATATGTTGGAGTCGAAACGGACCCTTAAATCAACATTTCAAAAAAAAATCCCCTTTTTGATGGCAATTTTCGCAAGTATTTTCCTTATATTAGTACATCTCACAGTATTTTGACTGTATCATTCTCTACCCAACTCGGACTAGCACGAAATTTTAAACATAGAACCCTAAGACATAGGGCTACAACTTTTGTGCCCATGACCCTCGCATATTATTTAGTCTTCACTATGAAAACATTGCTCGAATCCATATTAGAGAAATCGAAGATTTCTGAAAGGGGTACCCCTTTGGTGAATTGGAGATTTCACTAATTTCTCCGAAATGTATTGCCCTCGTGTTGAACTCGTTCGATATTTTTCCCCAAGAGATCTCATGGGTAAATGAATATGTTGGAGTCGAAACGGACCCTTAAATCAACATTTCAAAAAAAAATCCCCTTTTTGATGGCAATTTTCGCAAGTATTTTCCTTATATTAGTACATCTCACAGTATTTTGACTGTATCATTCTCTACCCAACCCGGACTAGCACGAAATTTTAAACATAGAACCCTAAGACATAGGGCTACAACTTTTGTGCCCATGACCCTCGCATATTATTTAGTCTTCACTATGAAAACATTGCTCGAATCCATATTAGAGAAATCGAAGATTTCTGAAAGGGGTACCCCTTTGGTGAATTGGAGATTTCACTAATTTCTCCGAAATGTATTTCCCTCGTGTTGAACTCGTTCGATATTTTTCCCCAAGAGATCTCATGGGTAAATGAATATGTTGGAGTCGAAACGGACCCTTAAATCAACATTTCAAAAAAAAATCCCCTTTTTGATGGCAACTTTCGCAAGTATTTTCCTTATATTAGTACATCTCACAGTATTTTGACTGTACCATTCTCTACCCAACTCGGACTAGCACGAAATTTTAAACATAGAACCCTAAGACATAGGGCTACAACTTTTGTGCCCATGACCCTCGCATATTATTTAGTCTTCACTATGAAAACATTGCTCGAATCCATATTAGAGAAATCGAAGATTTCTGAAAGGGGTACCCCTTTGGTGAATTGGAGATTTCACTAATTTCTCCGAAATGTATTGCCCTCGTGTTGAACTCGTTCGATATTTTTCCCCAAGAGATCTCATGGGTAAATGAATATGTTGGAGTCGAAACGGACCCTTAAATCAACATTTAAAAAAAAAATCCCCTTTTTGATGGCAATTTTCGCAAGTTTTTTCCTTATATTAGTACATCTCACATTATTTTGACTCTATCACCCTCTACCCAACTCGGATTAGCACGAAATTTTACACATAGAACCCTAAGACATAGGGCTACAAATTTTGTGCCCATGACCCTCGCATATTATTTACTTTCACTATGAAAACATTGCTCGAATACATATTAGAGAAATCGAAGATTTCTGAAAGGGGTACCCCTTTGGTGAATTGGAGATTTCACTAATTTCTCCGAAATGTATTGCCCTCGTGTTGAACTCGTTCGATATTTTTCCCCAAGAGATCTCATGGGTAAATGAATATGTTGGAGTCGAAACGGACCCTTAAATCAACATTTCAAAAAAAAATCCCCTTTTTGATGGCAATTTTCGCAAGTATTTTCCTTATATTAGTACATCTCACATTATTTTGACTCTATCACCCTCTACCCAACTCGGATTAGCACGAAATTTTACACATAGAACCCTAAGACATAGGGCTACAAATTTTGTGCCCATGACCCTCGCATATTATTTAGTTTCACTATGAAAACATTGCTCGAATACATATTAGAGAAATCGAAGATTTCTGAAAGGGGTACCCC
This sequence comes from Humulus lupulus, assembly GCF_963169125.1. NCBI lineage: Eukaryota > Viridiplantae > Streptophyta > Magnoliopsida > Rosales > Cannabaceae > Humulus > Humulus lupulus. Next base: position 251,337,365 of record NC_084796.1, read on the forward strand.
TTTGGTGAATTGGAGATTTCACTAATTTCTCCGAAATGTATTGCCCTCGTGTTGAACTCGTTCGATATTTTTCCCCAAGAGATCTCATGGGTAAATGAATATATTGGAGTGGAAACGGACCCTTAAATCAACATTTCAAAAAAAATTCCCCTTTTTGATGGCAATTTTCGCAAGTTTTTTCCTTATATTAGTACATCTCACAGTATTTTGACTGTATCATTATCTACCCAACTCGGACTAGCACGAAATTTTAAACATAGAACCCTAAGACATAGGGCTACAACTTTTGTGCCCATGACCCTCGCATATTATTTAGTCTTCACTATGAAAACATTGCTCGAATCCATATTAGAGAAATCGAAGATTTCTGAAAGGGGTACCCCTTTGGTGAATTGGAGATTTCACTAATTTCTCCGAAATGTATTGCCCTCGTGTTGAACTCGTTCGATATTTTTCCCCAAGAGATCTCATGGGTAAATGAATATGTTGGAGTCGAAACGGACCCTTAAATCAACATTTCAAAAAAAAATCCCCTTTTTGATGGCAATTTTCGCAAGTATTTTCGTTATATTAGTACATCTCACAGTATTTTGACTGTATCATTCTCTACCCAACTCGGACTAGCACGAAATATTAAACATAGAACCCTAAGACATAGGGCTACAACTTTTGTGCCCATGACCCTCGCATATTATTTAGTCTTCACTATGAAAACATTGCTCGAATCCATATTAGAGAAATCGAAGATTTCTGAAAGGGGTACCCCTTTGGTGAATTGGAGATTTCACTAATTTCTCCGAAATGTATTGCCCTCGTGTTGAACTAGTTCGATATTTTTCCCCAAGAGATCTCATGGGTAAATGAATATGTTGGAGTCGAAACGGACCCTTAAATCAACATTTCAAAAAAAAATCCCCTTTTTGATGGCAATTTTCGCAAGTATTTTCCTTATATTAGTACATCTCACAGTATTTTGACTGTACCATTCTCTACCCAACTCGGACTAGCACGAAATTTTAAACATAGAACCCTAAGACATAGGGCTACAACTTTTGTGCCCATGACCCTCGCATATTATTTAGTCTTCACTATGAAAACATTGCTCGAATCCATATTAGAGAAATCGAAGATTTCTGAAAGGGGTACCCCTTTGGTGAATTGGAGATTTCACTAATTTCTCCGAAATGTATTGCCCTCGTGTTGAACTCGTTCGATATTTTTCCCCAAGAGATCTCATGGGTAAATGAATATGTTGGAGTCGAAACGGACCCTTAAATCAACATTTAAAAAAAAAATCCCCTTTTTGATGGCAATTTTCGCAAGTTTTTTCCTTATATTAGTACATCTCACATTATTTTGACTCTATCACCCTCTACCCAACTCGGATTAGCACGAAATTTTACACATAGAACCCTAAGACATAGGGCTACAAATTTTGTGCCCATGACCCTCGCATATTATTTAGTTTCACTATGAAAACATTGCTCGAATACATATTAGAGAAATCAAAGATTTCTGAAAGGGGTACCCCTTTGGTGAATTGGAGATTTCACTAATTTCTCCGAAATGTATTGCCCTCGTGTTGAACTCGTTCGATATTTTTCCCCAAGAGATCTCATGGGTAAATGAATATGTTGGAGTCGAAACGGACCCTTAAATCAACATTTCAAAAAAAAATCCCCTTTTTGATGGCAATTTTCGCAAGTATTTTCCTTATATTAGTACATCTCACATTATTTTGACTCTATCACCCTCTACCCAACTCGGATTAGCACGAAATTTTACACATAGAACCCTAAGACATAGGGCTACAACTTTTGTGCCCATGACCCTCGCATATTATTTAGTTTCACTATGAAAACATTGCTCGAATACATATTAGAGAAATCGAAGATTTCTGAAAGGGGTACCCCTTTGGTGAATTGGAGATTTCACTAATTTCTCCGAAATGTATTGCCCTCGTGTTGAACTCGTTCGATATTTTTCCCCAAGAGATCTCATGGGTAAATGAATATATTGGAGTGGAAACGGACCCTTAAATCAACATTTCAAAAAAAATTCCCCTTTTTGATGGCAATTTTCGCAAGTTTTTTCCTTATATTAGTACATCTCACAGTATTTTGACTGTATCATTATCTACCCAACTCGGACTAGCACGAAATTTTAAACATAGAACCCTAAGACATAGGGCTACAACTTTTGTGCCCATGACCCTCGCATATTATTTAGTCTTCACTATGAAAACATTGCTCGAATCCATATTAGAGAAATCGAAGATTTCTGAAAGGGGTACCCCTTTGGTGAATTGGAGATTTCACTAATTTCTCCGAAATGTATTGCCCTCGTGTTGAACTCGTTCGATATTTTTCCCCAAGAGATCTCATGGGTAAATGAATATGTTGGAGTCGAAACGGACCCTTAAATCAACATTTCAAAAAAAAATCCCCTTTTTGATGGCAATTTTCGCAAGTATTTTCCTTATATTAGTACATCTCACAGTATTTTGACTGTATCATTCTCTACCCAACTCGGACTAGCACGAAATTTTAAACATAGAACCCTAAGACATAGGGCTACAACTTTTGTGCCCATGACCCTCGCATATTATTTAGTCTTCACTATGAAAACATTGCTCGAATCCATATTAGAGAAATCGAAGATTTCTGAAAGGGGTACCCCTTTGGTGAATTGGAGATTTCACTAATTTCTCCGAAATGTATTGCACTCGTGTTGAACTCGTTCGATATTTTTCCCCAAGAGATCTCATGGGTAAATGAATATGTTGGAGTCGAAACGGACCCTTAAATCAACATTTAAAAAAAAAATCCCCTTTTTGATGGCAATTTTCTTAAGTATTTTCCTTATATTAGTACATCTCACAGTATTTTGACTGTATCATTCTCTACCCAACTCGGACTAGCACGAAATATTAAACATAGAACCCTAAGACATAGGGCTACAACTTTTGTGCCCATGACCCTCGCATATTATTTAGTCTTCACTATGAAAACATTGCTCGAATCCATATTAGAGAAATCGAAGATTTCTGAAAGGGGTACCCCTTTGGTGAATTGGAGATTTCACTAATTTCTCCGAAATGTATTGCCCTCGTGTTGAACTCGTTCGATATTTTTCCCCAAGAGATCTCATGGGTAAATGAATATGTTGGAGTCGAAACGGACCCTTAAATCAACATTTCAAAAAAAAATCCCCTTTTTGATGGCAATTTTCGCAAGTATTTTCCTTATATTAGTACATCTCACAGTATTTTGACTGTATCATTCTCTACCCAACTCGGACTAGCACGAAATATTAAACATAGAACCCTAAGACATAGGGCTACAACTTTTGTGCCCATGACCCTCGCATATTATTTAGTCTTCACTATGAAAACATTGCTCGAATCCATATTAGAGAAATCGAAGATTTCTGAAAGGGGTACCCCTTTGGTGAATTGGAGATTTCACTAATTTCTCCGAAATGTATTGCCCTCGTGTTGAACTCGTTCGATATTTTTCCCCAAGAGATCTCATGGGTAAATGAATATATTGGAGTGGAAACGGACCCTTAAATCAACATTTCAAAAAAAATTCCCCTTTTTGATGGCAATTTTCGCAAGTATTTTCCTTATATTAGTACATCTCACATTATTTTGACTCTATCACCCTCTACCCAACTCGGATTAGCACGAAATTTTACACATAGAACCCTAAGACATAGGGCTACAACTTTTGTGCCCATGACCCTCGCATATTATTTAGTTTCACTATGAAAACATTGCTCGAATACATATTAGAGAAATCGAAGATTTCTGAAAGGGGTACCCCTTTGGTGAATTGGAGATTTCACTAATTTCTCCGAAATGTATTGCCCTCGTGTTGAACTCGTTCGATATTTTTCCCCAAGAGATCTCATGGGTAAATGAATATATTGGAGTGGAAACGGACCCTTAAACCAACATTTCAAAAAAAATTCCCCTTTTTGATGGCAATTTTCGCAAGTATTTTCCTTATATTAGTACATCTCACAGTATTTTGACTGTATCATTCTCTACCCAACTCGGACTAGCACGAAATTTTAAACATAGAACCCTAAGACATAGGGCTACAACTTTTGTGCCCATGATCCTCGCATATTATTTAGTCTTCACTATGAAAACATTGCTCGAATCCATATTAGAGAAATCGAAGATTTCTGAAAGGGGTACCCCTTTGGTGAATTGGAGATTTCACTAATTTCTCCGAAATGTATTGCCCTCGTGTTGAACTCGTTCGATATTTTTCCCCAAGAGATCTCATGGGTAAATGAATATGTTGGAGTCGAAACGGACCCTTAAATCAACATTTCAAAAAAAAATCCCCTTTTTGATGGCAATTTTCGCAAGTATTTTCCTTATATTAGTACATCTCACAGTATTTTGACTGTATCATTCTCTACCCAACTCGGACTAGCACGAAATATTAAACATAGAACCCTAAGACATAGGGCTACAACTTTTGTGCCCATGACCCTCGCATATTATTTAGTCTTCACTATGAAAACATTGCTCGAATCCATATTAGAGAAATCGAAGATTTCTGAAAGGGGTACCCCTTTGGTGAATTGGAGATTTCACTAATTTCTCCGAAATGTATTGCCCTCGTGTTGAACTCGTTCGATATTTTTCCCCAAGAGATCTCATGGGTAAATGAATATGTTGGAGTCGAAACGGACCCTTAAATCAACATTTCAAAAAAAAATCCCCTTTTTGATGGCAATTTTCGCAAGTATTTTCCTTATATTAGTACATCTCACAGTATTTTGACTGTATCATTCTCTACCCAACTCGGACTAGCACGAAATTTTAAACATAGAACCCTAAGACATAGGGCTACAACTTTTATGCCCATGACCCTCGCATATTATTTAGTCTTCACTATGAAAACATTGCTCGAATCCATATTAGAGAAATCGAAGATTTCTGAAAGGGGTACCCCTTTGGTGAATTGGAGATTTCACTAATTTCTCCGAAATGTATTGCCCTCGTGTTGAACTCGTTCGATATTTTTCCCCAAGAGATCTCATGGGTAAATGAATATGTTGGAGTCGAAACGGACCCTTAAATCAACATTTCAAAAAAAAATCCCCTTTTTGATGGCAATTTTCGCAAGTATTTTCCTTATATTAGTACATCTCACAGTATTTTGACTGTATCATTCTCTACCCAACTCGGACTAGCACGAAATTTTAAACATAGAACCCTAAGACATAGGGCTACAACTTTTGTGCCCATGACCCTCGCATATTATTTAGTCTTCACTATGAAAACATTGCTCGAATCCATATTAGAGAAATCGAAGATTTCTGAAAGGGGTACCCCTTTGGTGAATTGGAGATTTCACTAATTTCTCCGAAATGTATTGCCCTCGTGTTGAACTCGTTCGATATTTTTCCCCAAGAGATCTCATGGGTAAATGAATATATTGGAGTGGAAACGGACCCTTAAATCAACATTTCAAAAAAAATTCCCCTTTTTGATGGCAATTTTCGCAAGTATTTTCCTTATATTAGTACATCTCACATTATTTTGACTCTATCACCCTCTACCCAACTCGGATTAGCACGAAATTTTACACATAGAACCCTAAGACATAGGGCTACAACTTTTGTGCCCATGACCCTCGCATATTATTTAGTTTCACTATGAAAACATTGCTCGAATACATATTAGAGAAATCGAAGATTTCTGAAAGGGGTACCCCTTTGGTGAATTGGAGATTTCACTAATTTCTCCGAAATGTATTGCCCTCGTGTTGAACTCGTTCGATATTTTTCCCCAAGAGATCTCATGGGTAAATGAATATATTGGAGTGGAAACGGACCCTTAAACCAACATTTCAAAAAAAATTCCCCTTTTTGATGGCAATTTTCGCAAGTATTTTCCTTATATTAGTACATCTCACAGTATTTTGACTGTATCATTCTCTACCCAACTCGGACTAGCACGAAATTTTAAACATAGAACCCTAAGACATAGGGCTACAACTTTTGTGCCCATGACCCTCGCATATTATTTAGTCTTCACTATGAAAACATTGCTCGAATCCATATTAGAGAAATCGAAGATTTCTGAAAGGGGTACCCCTTTGGTGAATTGGAGATTTCACTAATTTCTCCGAAATGTATTGCACTCGTGTTGAACTCGTTCGATATTTTTCCCCAAGAGATCTCATGGGTAAATGAATATGTTGGAGTCGAAACGGACCCTTAAATCAACATTTAAAAAAAAAATCCCCTTTTTGATGGCAATTTTCTTAAGTATTTTCCTTATATTAGTACATCTCACAGTATTTTGACTGTATCATTCTCTACCCAACTCGGACTAGCACGAAATATTAAACATAGAACCCTAAGACATAGGGCTACAACTTTTGTGCCCATGACCCTCGCATATTATTTAGTCTTCACTATGAAAACATTGCTCGAATCCATATTAGAGAAATCGAAGATTTCTGAAAGGGGTACCCCTTTGGTGAATTGGAGATTTCACTAATTTCTCCGAAATGTATTGCCCTCGTGTTGAACTCGTTCGATATTTTTCCCCAAGAGATCTCATGGGTAAATGAATATGTTGGAGTCGAAACGGACCCTTAAATCAACATTTCAAAAAAAAATCCCCTTTTTGATGGCAATTTTCGCAAGTATTTTCCTTATATTAGTACATCTCACAGTATTTTGACTGTATCATTCTCTACCCAACTCGGACTAGCACGAAATATTAAACATAGAACCCTAAGACATAGGGCTACAACTTTTGTGCCCATGACCCTCGCATATTATTTAGTCTTCACTATGAAAACATTGCTCGAATCCATATTAGAGAAATCGAAGATTTCTGAAAGGGGTACCCCTTTGGTGAATTGGAGATTTCACTAATTTCTCCGAAATGTATTGCCCTCGTGTTGAACTCGTTCGATATTTTTCCCCAAGAGATCTCATGGGTAAATGAATATATTGGAGTGGAAACGGACCCTTAAATCAACATTTCAAAAAAAATTCCCCTTTTTGATGGCAATTTTCGCAAGTATTTTCCTTATATTAGTACATCTCACATTATTTTGACTCTATCACCCTCTACCCAACTCGGATTAGCACGAAATTTTACACATAGAACCCTAAGACATAGGGCTACAACTTTTGTGCCCATGACCCTCGCATATTATTTAGTTTCACTATGAAAACATTGCTCGAATACATATTAGAGAAATCGAAGATTTCTGAAAGGGGTACCCCTTTGGTGAATTGGAGATTTCACTAATTTCTCCGAAATGTATTGCCCTCGTGTTGAACTCGTTCGATATTTTTCCCCAAGAGATCTCATGGGTAAATGAATATATTGGAGTGGAAACGGACCCTTAAACCAACATTTCAAAAAAAATTCCCCTTTTTGATGGCAATTTTCGCAAGTATTTTCCTTATATTAGTACATCTCACAGTATTTTGACTGTATCATTCTCTACCCAACTCGGACTAGCACGAAATTTTAAACATAGAACCCTAAGACATAGGGCTACAACTTTTGTGCCCATGATCCTCGCATATTATTTAGTCTTCACTATGAAAACATTGCTCGAATCCATATTAGAGAAATCGAAGATTTCTGAAAGGGGTACCCCTTTGGTGAATTGGAGATTTCACTAATTTCTCCGAAATGTATTGCCCTCGTGTTGAACTCGTTCGATATTTTTCCCCAAGAGATCTCATGGGTAAATGAATATGTTGGAGTCGAAACGGACCCTTAAATCAACATTTCAAAAAAAAATCCCCTTTTTGATGGCAATTTTCGCAAGTATTTTCCTTATATTAGTACATCTCACAGTATTTTGACTGTATCATTCTCTACCCAACTCGGACTAGCACGAAATATTAAACATAGAACCCTAAGACATAGGGCTACAACTTTTGTGCCCATGACCCTCGCATATTATTTAGTCTTCACTATGAAAACATTGCTCGAATCCATATTAGAGAAATCGAAGATTTCTGAAAGGGGTACCCCTTTGGTGAATTGGAGATTTCACTAATTTCTCCGAAATGTATTGCCCTCGTGTTGAACTCGTTCGATATTTTTCCCCAAGAGATCTCATGGGTAAATGAATATGTTGGAGTCGAAACGGACCCTTAAATCAACATTTCAAAAAAAAATCCCCTTTTTGATGGCAATTTTCGCAAGTATTTTCCTTATATTAGTACATCTCACAGTATTTTGACTGTATCATTCTCTACCCAACTCGGACTAGCACGAAATTTTAAACATAGAACCCTAAGACATAGGGCTACAACTTTTATGCCCATGACCCTCGCATATTATTTAGTCTTCACTATGAAAACATTGCTCGAATCCATATTAGAGAAATCGAAGATTTCTGAAAGGGGTACCCCTTTGGTGAATTGGAGATTTCACTAATTTCTCCGAAATGTATTGCCCTCGTGTTGAACTCGTTCGATATTTTTCCCCAAGAGATCTCATGGGTAAATGAATATGTTGGAGTCGAAACGGACCCTTAAATCAACATTTCAAAAAAAAATCCCCTTTTTGATGGCAATTTTCGCAAGTATTTTCCTTATATTAGTACATCTCACAGTATTTTGACTGTATCATTCTCTACCCAACTCGGACTAGCACGAAATTTTAAACATAGAACCCTAAGACATAGGGCTACAACTTTTGTGCCCATGACCCTCGCATATTATTTAGTCTTCACTATGAAAACATTGCTCGAATCCATATTAGAGAAATCGAAGATTTCTGAAAGGGGTACCCCTTTGGTGAATTGGAGATTTCACTAATTTCTCCGAAATGTATTGCCCTCGTGTTGAACTCGTTCGATATTTTTCCCCAAGAGATCTCATGGGTAAATGAATATGTTGGAGTCGAAACGGACCCTTAAATCAACATTTCAAAAAAAAATCCCCTTTTTGATGGCAATTTTCGCAAGTATTTTCCTTATATTAGTACATCTCACAGTATTTTGACTGTATCATTCTCTACCCAACCAAGACTAGCACGAAATTTTAAACATAGAACCCTAAGACATAGGGCTACAACTTTTGTGCCCATGACCCTCGCATATTATTTAGTCTTCACTATGAAAACATTGCTCGAATCCATATTAGAGAAATCGAAGATTTCTGAAAGGGGTACCCCTTTGGTGAATTGGAGATTTCACTAATTTCTCCGAAATGTATTGCCCTCGTGTTGAACTCGTTCGATATTTTTCCCCAAGAGATCTCATGGGTAAATGAATATGTTGGAGTCGAAACGGACCCTTAAATCAACATTTCAAAAAAAAATCCCCTTTTTGATGGCAATTTTCGCAAGTATTTTCCTTATATTAGTACATCTCACAGTATTTTGACTGTATCATTCTCTACCCAACTCGGACTAGCACGAAATTTTAAACATAGAACCCTAAGACATAGGGCTACAACTTTTGTGCCCATGACCCTCGCATATTATTTAGTCTTCACTATGAAAACATTGCTCGAATCCATATTAGAGAAATCGAAGATTTCTGAAAGGGGTACCCCTTTGGTGAATTGGAGATTTCACTAATTTCTCCGAAATGTATTGCCCTCGTGTTGAACTCGTTCGATATTTTTCCCCAAGAGATCTCATGGGTAAATGAATATATTGGAGTGGAAACGGACCCTTAAATCAACATTTCAAAAAAAATTCCCCTTTTTGATGGCAATTTTCGCAAGTATTTTCCTTATATTAGTACATCTCACATTATTTTGACTCTATCACCCTCTACCCAACTCGGATTAGCACGAAATTTTACACATAGAACCCTAAGACATAGGGCTACAACTTTTGTGCCCATGACCCTCGCATATTATTTAGTTTCACTATGAAAACATTGCTCGAATACATATTAGAGAAATCGAAGATTTCTGAAAGGGGTACCCCTTTGGTGAATTGGAGATTTCACTAATTTCTCCGAAATGTATTGCCCTCGTGTTGAACTCGTTCGATATTTTTCCCCAAGAGATCTCATGGGTAAATGAATATATTGGAGTGGAAACGGACCCTTAAACCAACATTTCAAAAAAAATTCCCCTTTTTGATGGCAATTTTCGCAAGTATTTTCCTTATATTAGTACATCTCACAGTATTTTGACTGTATCATTCTCTACCCAACTCGGACTAGCACGAAATTTTAAACATAGAACCCTAAGACATAGGGCTACAACTTTTGTGCCCATGATCCTCGCATATTATTTAGTCTTCACTATGAAAACATTGCTCGAATCCATATTAGAGAAATCGAAGATTTCTGAAAGGGGTACCCCTTTGGTGAATTGGAGATTTCACTAATTTCTCCGAAATGTATTGCCCTCGTGTTGAACTCGTTCGATATTTTTCCCCAAGAGATCTCATGGGTAAATGAATATGTTGGAGTCGAAACGGACCCTTAAATCAACATTTCAAAAAAAAATCCCCTTTTTGATGGCAATTTTCGCAAGTATTTTCCTTATATTAGTACATCTCACAGTATTTTGACTGTATCATTCTCTACCCAACTCGGACTAGCACGAAATATTAAACATAGAACCCTAAGACATAGGGCTACAACTTTTGTGCCCATGACCCTCGCATATTATTTAGTCTTCACTATGAAAACATTGCTCGAATCCATATTAGAGAAATCGAAGATTTCTGAAAGGGGTACCCCTTTGGTGAATTGGAGATTTCACTAATTTCTCCGAAATGTATTGCCCTCGTGTTGAACTCGTTCGATATTTTTCCCCAAGAGATCTCATGGGTAAATGAATATATTGGAGTGGAAACGGACCCTTAAATCAACATTTCAAAAAAAATTCCCCTTTTTGATGGCAATTTTCGCAAGTATTTTCCTTATATTAGTACATCTCACATTATTTTGACTCTATCACCCTCTACCCAACTCGGATTAGCACGAAATTTTACACATAGAACCCTAAGACATAGGGCTACAACTTTTGTGCCCATGACCCTCGCATATTATTTAGTTTCACTATGAAAACATTGCTCGAATACATATTAGAGAAATCGAAGATTTCTGAAAGGGGTACCCCTTTGGTGAATTGGAGATTTCACTAATTTCTCCGAAATGTATTGCCCTCGTGTTGAACTCGTTCGATATTTTTCCCCAAGAGATCTCATGGGTAAATGAATATATTGGAGTGGAAACGGACCCTTAAACCAACATTTCAAAAAAAATTCCCCTTTTTGATGGCAATTTTCGCAAGTATTTTCCTTATATTAGTACATCTCACAGTATTTTGACTGTATCATTCTCTACCCAACTCGGACTAGCACGAAATTTTAAACATAGAACCCTAAGACATAGGGCTACAACTTTTGTGCCCATGATCCTCGCATATTATTTAGTCTTCACTATGAAAACATTGCTCGAATCCATATTAGAGAAATCGAAGATTTCTGAAAGGGGTACCCCTTTGGTGAATTGGAGATTTCACTAATTTCTCCGAAATGTATTGCCCTCGTGTTGAACTCGTTCGATATTTTTCCCCAAGAGATCTCATGGGTAAATGAATATGTTGGAGTCGAAACGGACCCTTAAATCAACATTTCAAAAAAAAATCCCCTTTTTGATGGCAATTTTCGCAAGTATTTTCCTTATATTAGTACATCTCACAGTATTTTGACTGTATCATTCTCTACCCAACTCGGACTAGCACGAAATTTTAAACATAGAACCCTAAGACATAGGGCTACAACTTTTGTGCCCATGACCCTCGCATATTATTTAGTCTTCACTATGAAAACATTGCTCGAATCCATATTAGAGAAATCGAAGATTTCTGAAAGGGGTACCCCTTTGGTGAATTGGAGATTTCACTAATTTCTCCGAAATGTATTGCCCTCGTGTTGAACTCGTTCGATATTTTTCCCCAAGAGATCTCATGGGTAAATGAATATGTTGGAGTCGAAACGGACCCTTAAATCAACATTTCAAAAAAAAATCCCCTTTTTGATGGCAATTTTCGTAAGTATTTTCCTTATATTAGTACATCTCACAGTATTTTGACTGTATCATTCTCTACCCAACCCGGACTAGCACGAAATTTTAAACATAGAACCCTAAGACATAGGGCTACAACTTTTGTGCCCATGACCCTCGCATATTATTTAGTCTTCACTATGAAAACATTGCTCGAATCCATATTAGAGAAATCGAAGATTTCTGAAAGGGGTACCCCTTTGGTGAATTGGAGATTTCACTAATTTCTCCGAAATGTATTGCCCTCGTGTTGAACTCGTTCGATATTTTTCCCCAAGAGATCTCATGGGTAAATGAATATGTTGGAGTCGAAACGGACCCTTAAATCAACATTTCAAAAAAAAATCCCCTTTTTGATGGCAATTTTCGCAAGTATTTTCCTTATATTAGTACATCTCACAGTATTTTGACTGTATCATTCTCTACCCAACTCGGACTAGCACGAAATTTTAAACATAGAACCCTAAGACATAGGGCTACAACTTTTGTGCCCATGACCCTCGCATATTATTTAGTCTTCACTATGAAAACATTGCTCGAATCCATATTAGAGAAATCGAAGATTTCTGAAAGGGGTACCCCTTTGGTGAATTGGAGATTTCACTAATTTCTCCGAAATGTATTGCCCTCGTGTTGAACTCGTTCGATATTTTTCCCCAAGAGATCTCATGGGTAAATGAATATGTTGGAGTCGAAACGGACCCTTAAATCAACATTTCAAAAAAAAATCCCCTTTTTGATGGCAATTTTCGCAAGTATTTTCCTTATATTAGTACATCTCACAGTATTTTGACTGTATCATTCTCTACCCAACTCGGACTAGCACGAAATTTTAAACATAGAACCCTAAGACATAGGGCTACAACTTTTGTGCCCATGACCCTCGCATATTATTTAGTCTTCACTATGAAAACATTGCTCGAATCCATATTAGAGAAATCGAAGATTTCTGAAAGGGGTACCCCTTTGGTGAATTGGAGATTTCACTAATTTCTCCGAAATGTATTGCCCTCGTGTTGAACTCGTTCGATATTTTTCCCCAAGAGATCTCATGGGTAAATGAATATGTTGGAGTCGAAACGGACCCTTAAATCAACATTTCAAAAAAAAATCCCCTTTTTGATGGCAATTTTCGCAAGTATTTTCCTTATATTAGTACATCTCACAGTATTTTGACTGTATCATTATCTACCCAACTCGGACTAGCACGAAATTTTAAACATAGAACCCTAAGACATAGGGCTACAACTTTTGTGCCCATGACCCTCGCATATTATTTAGTCTTCACTATGAAAACATTGCTCGAATCCATATTAGAGAAATCGAAGATTTCTGAAAGGGGTACCCCTTTGGTGAATTGGAGATTTCACTAATTTCTCCGAAATGTATTGCCCTCGTGTTGAACTCGTTCGATATTTTTCCCCAAGAGATCTCATGGGTAAATGAATATGTTGGAGTCGAAACGGACCCTTAAATCAACATTTCAAAAAAAAATCCCCTTTTTGATGGCAATTTTCGCAAGTATTTTCCTTATATTAGTACATCTCACAGTATTTTGACTGTATCATTCTCTACCCAACCCGGACTAGCACGAAATTTTAAACATAGAACCCTAAGACATAGGGCTACAACTTTTGTGCCCATGACCCTCGCATATTATTTAGTCTTCACTATGAAAACATTGCTCGAATCCATATTAGAGAAATCGAAGATTTCTGAAAGGGGTACCCCTTTGGTGAATTGGAGATTTCACTAATTTCTCCGAAATGTATTGCCCTCGTGTTGAACTCGTTCGATATTTTTCCCCAAGAGATCTCATGGGTAAATGAATATATTGGAGTGGAAACGGACCCTTAAATCAACATTTCAAAAAAAATTCCTCTTTTTGATGGCAATTTTCGCAAGTATTTTCCTTATATTAGTACATCTCACATTATTTTGACTCTATCACCCTCTACCCAACTCGGATTAGCACGAAATTTTACACATAGAACCCTAAGACATAGGGCTACAACTTTTGTGCCCATGACCCTCGCATATTATTTAGTTTCACTATGAAAACATTGCTCGAATACATATTAGAGAAATCGAAGATTTCTGAAAGGGGTACCCCTTTGGTGAATTGGAGATTTCACTAATTTCTCCGAAATGTATTGCCCTCGTGTTGAACTCGTTCGATATTTTTCCCCAAGAGATCTCATGGGTAAATGAATATATTGGAGTGGAAACGGACCCTTAAACCAACATTTCAAAAAAAATTCCCCTTTTTGATGGCAATTTTCGCAAGTATTTTCCTTATATTAGTACATCTCACAGTATTTTGACTGTATCATTCTCTACCCAACTCGGACTAGCACGAAATTTTAAACATAGAACCCTAAGACATAGGGCTACAACTTTTGTGCCCATGACCCTCGCATATTATTTAGTCTTCACTATGAAAACATTGCTCGAATCCATATTAGAGAAATCGAAGATTTCTGAAAGGGGTACCCCTTTGGTGAATTGGAGATTTCACTAATTTCTCCGAAATGTATTGCCCTCGTGTTGAACTCGTTCGATATTTTTCCCCAAGAGATCTCATGGGTAAATGAATATGTTGGAGTCGAAACGGACCCTTAAATCAACATTTCAAAAAAAAATCCCCTTTTTGATGGCAATTTTCGCAAGTATTTTCCTTATATTAGTACATCTCACAGTATTTTGACTGTATCATTCTCTACCCAACTCGGACTAGCACGAAATTTTAAACATAGAACCCTAAGACATAGGGCTACAACTTTTGTGCCCATGACCCTCGCATATTATTTAGTCTTCACTATGAAAACATTGCTCGAATCCATATTAGAGAAATCGAAGATTTCTGAAAGGGGTACCCCTTTGGTGAATTGGAGATTTCACTAATTTCTCCGAAATGTATTGCCCTCGTGTTGAACTCGTTCGATATTTTTCCCCAAGAGATCTCATGGGTAAATGAATATGTTGGAGTCGAAACGGACCCTTAAATCAACATTTCAAAAAAAAATCCCCTTTTTGATGGCAATTTTCGCAAGTATTTTCCTTATATTAGTACATCTCACAGTATTTTGACTGTATCATTCTCTACCCAACCCGGACTAGCACGAAATTTTAAACATAGAACCCTAAGACATAGGGCTACAACTTTTATGCCCATGACCCTCGCATATTATTTAGTCTTCACTATGAAAACATTGCTCGAATCCATATTAGAGAAATCGAAGATTTCTGAAAGGGGTACCCCTTTGGTGAATTGGAGATTTCACTAATTTCTCCGAAATGTATTGCCCTCGTGTTGAACTCGTTCGATATTTTTCCCCAAGAGATCTCATGGGTAAATGAATATGTTGGAGTCGAAACGGACCCTTAAATCAACATTTCAAAAAAAAATCCCCTTTTTGATGGCAATTTTCGCAAGTATTTTCCTTATATTAGTACATCTCACAGTATTTTGACTGTATCATTCTCTACCCAACCCGGACTAGCACGAAATTTTAAACATAGAACCCTAAGACATAGGGCTACAACTTTTGTGCCCATGACCCTCGCATATTATTTAGTCTTCACTATGAAAACATTGCTCGAATCCATATTAGAGAAATCGAAGATTTCTGAAAGGGGTACCCCTTTGGTGAATTGGAGATTTCACTAATTTCTCCGAAATGTATTGCCCTCGTGTTGAACTCGTTCGATATTTTTCCCCAAGAGATCTCATGGGTAAATGAATATATTGGAGTGGAAACGGACCCTTAAATCAACATTTCAAAAAAAATTCCTCTTTTTGATGGCAATTTTCGCAAGTATTTTCCTTATATTAGTACATCTCACATTATTTTGACTCTATCACCCTCTACCCAACTCGGATTAGCACGAAATTTTACACATAGAACCCTAAGACATAGGGCTACAACTTTTGTGCCCATGACCCTCGCATATTATTTAGTTTCACTATGAAAACATTGCTCGAATACATATTAGAGAAATCGAAGATTTCTGAAAGGGGTACCCCTTTGGTGAATTGGAGATTTCACTAATTTCTCCGAAATGTATTGCCCTCGTGTTGAACTCGTTCGATATTTTTCCCCAAGAGATCTCATGGGTAAATGAATATATTGGAGTGGAAACGGACCCTTAAACCAACATTTCAAAAAAAATTCCCCTTTTTGATGGCAATTTTCGCAAGTATTTTCCTTATATTAGTACATCTCACAGTATTTTGACTGTATCATTCTCTACCCAACTCGGACTAGCACGAAATTTTAAACATAGAACCCTAAGACATAGGGCTACAACTTTTGTGCCCATGACCCTCGCATATTATTTAGTCTTCACTATGAAAACATTGCTCGAATCCATATTAGAGAAATCGAAGATTTCTGAAAGGGGTACCCCTTTGGTGAATTGGAGATTTCACTAATTTCTCCGAAATGTATTGCCCTCGTGTTGAACTCGTTCGATATTTTTCCCCAAGAGATCTCATGGGTAAATGAATATATTGGAGTGGAAACGGACCCTTAAATCAACATTTCAAAAAAAATTCCTCTTTTTGATGGCAATTTTCGCAAGTATTTTCCTTATATTAGTACATCTCACATTATTTTGACTCTATCACCCTCTACCCAACTCGGATTAGCACGAAATTTTACACATAGAACCCTAAGACATAGGGCTACAACTTTTGTGCCCATGACCCTCGCATATTATTTAGTTTCACTATGAAAACATTGCTCGAATACATATTAGAGAAATCGAAGATTTCTGAAAGGGGTACCCCTTTGGTGAATTGGAGATTTCACTAATTTCTCCGAAATGTATTGCCCTCGTGTTGAACTCGTTCGATATTTTTCCCCAAGAGATCTCATGGGTAAATGAATATATTGGAGTGGAAACGGACCCTTAAACCAACATTTCAAAAAAAATTCCCCTTTTTGATGGCAATTTTCGCAAGTATTTTCCTTATATTAGTACATCTCACAGTATTTTGACTGTATCATTCTCTACCCAACTCGGACTAGCACGAAATTTTAAACATAGAACCCTAAGACATAGGGCTACAACTTTTGTGCCCATGACCCTCGCATATTATTTAGTCTTCACTATGAAAACATTGCTCGAATCCATATTAGAGAAATCGAAGATTTCTGAAAGGGGTACCCCTTTGGTGAATTGGAGATTTCACTAATTTCTCCGAAATGTATTGCCCTCGTGTTGAACTCGTTCGATATTTTTCCCCAAGAGATCTCATGGGTAAATGAATATGTTGGAGTCGAAACGGACCCTTAAATCAACATTTCAAAAAAAAATCCCCTTTTTGATGGCAATTTTCGCAAGTATTTTCCTTATATTAGTACATCTCACAGTATTTTGACTGTATCATTCTCTACCCAACTCGGACTAGCACGAAATTTTAAACATAGAACCCTAAGACATAGGGCTACAACTTTTGTGCCCATGACCCTCGCATATTATTTAGTCTTCACTATGAAAACATTGCTCGAATCCATATTAGAGAAATCGAAGATTTCTGAAAGGGGTACCCCTTTGGTGAATTGGAGATTTCACTAATTTCTCCGAAATGTATTGCCCTCGTGTTGAACTCGTTCGATATTTTTCCCCAAGAGATCTCATGGGTAAATGAATATATTGGAGTGGAAACGGACCCTTAAACCAACATTTCAAAAAAAATTCCCCTTTTTGATGGCAATTTTCGCAAGTATTTTCCTTATATTAGTACATCTCACAGTATTTTGACTGTATCATTCTCTACCCAACCCGGACTAGCACGAAATTTTAAACATAGAACCCTAAGACATAGGGCTACAACTTTTGTGCCCATGACCCTCGCATATTATTTAGTCTTCACTATGAAAACATTGCTCGAATCCATATTAGAGAAATCGAAGATTTCTGAAAGGGGTACCCCTTTGGTGAATTGGAGATTTCACTAATTTCTCCGAAATGTATTGCCCTCGTGTTGAACTCGTTCGATATTTTTCCCCAAGAGATCTCATGGGTAAATGAATATATTGGAGTGGAAACGGACCCTTAAACCAACATTTCAAAAAAAATTCCCCTTTTTGATGGCAATTTTCGCAAGTATTTTCCTTATATTAGTACATCTCACAGTATTTTGACTGTATCATTCTCTACCCAACTCGGACTAGCACGAAATTTTAAACATAGAACCCTAAGACATAGGGCTACAACTTTTGTGCCCATGACCCTCGCATATTATTTAGTCTTCACTATGAAAACATTGCTCGAATCCATATTAGAGAAATCGAAGATTTCTGAAAGGGGTACCCCTTTGGTGAATTGGAGATTTCACTAATTTCTCCGAAATGTATTGCCCTCGTGTTGAACTCGTTCGATATTTTTCCCCAAGAGATCTCATGGGTAAATGAATATATTGGAGTGGAAACGGACCCTTAAACCAACATTTCAAAAAAAATTCCCCTTTTTGATGGCAATTTTCGCAAGTATTTTCCTTATATTAGTACATCTCACAGTATTTTGACTGTATCATTCTCTACCCAACTCGGACTAGCACGAAATTTTAAACATAGAACCCTAAGACATAGGGCTACAACTTTTGTGCCCATGACCCTCGCATATTATTTAGTCTTCACTATGAAAACATTGCTCGAATCCATATTAGAGAAATCGAAGATTTCTGAAAGGGGTACCCCTTTGGTGAATTGGAGATTTCACTAATTTCTCCGAAATGTATTGCCCTCGTGTTGAACTCGTTCGATATTTTTCCCCAAGAGATCTCATGGGTAAATGAATATGTTGGAGTCGAAACGGACCCTTAAATCAACATTTCAAAAAAAAATCCCCTTTTTGATGGCAATTTTCGCAAGTATTTTCCTTATATTAGTACATCTCACAGTATTTTGACTGTATCATTCTCTACCCAACTCGGACTAGCACGAAATTTTACACATAGAACCCTAAGACATAGGGCTACAACTTTTGTGCCCATGACCCTCGCATATTATTTAGTTTCACTATGAAAACATTGCTCGAATACATATTAGAGAAATCGAAGATTTCTGAAAGGGGTACCCCTTTGGTGAATTGGAGATTTCACTAATTTCTCCGAAATGTATTGCCCTCGTGTTGAACTCGTTCGATATTTTTCCCCAAGAGATCTCATGGGTAAATGAATATATTGGAGTGGAAACGGACCCTTAAACCAACATTTCAAAAAAAATTCCCCTTTTTGATGGCAATTTTCGCAAGTATTTTCCTTATATTAGTACATCTCACAATATTTTGACTGTATCATTCTCTACCCAACTCGGACTAGCACGAAATTTTAAACATAGAACCCTAAGACATAGGGCTACAACTTTTGTGCCCATGACCCTCGCATATTATTTAGTCTTCACTATGAAAACATTGCTCGAATCCATATTAGAGAAATCGAAGATTTCTGAAAGGGGTACCCCTTTGGTGAATTGGAGATTTCACTAATTTCTCCGAAATGTATTGCCCTCGTGTTGAACTCGTTCGATATTTTTCCCCAAGAGATCTCATGGGTAAATGAATATGTTGGAGTCGAAACGGACCCTTAAATCAACATTTCAAAAAAAAATCCCCTTTTTGATGGCAATTTTCGCAAGTATTTTCCTTATATTAGTACATCTCACAGTATTTTGACTGTATCATTCTCTACCCAACTCGGACTAGCACGAAATTTTAAACATAGAACCCTAAGACATAGGGCTACAACTTTTGTGCCCATGACCCTCGCATATTATTTAGTCTTCACTATGAAAACATTGCTCGAATCCATATTAGAGAAATCGAAGATTTCTGAAAGGGGTACCCCTTTGGTGAATTGGAGATTTCACTAATTTCTCCGAAATGTATTGCCCTCGTGTTGAACTCGTTCGATATTTTTCCCCAAGAGATCTCATGGGTAAATGAATATATTGGAGTGGAAACGGACCCTTAAACCAACATTTCAAAAAAAATTCCCCTTTTTGATGGCAATTTTCGCAAGTATTTTCCTTATATTAGTACATCTCACAGTATTTTGACTGTATCATTCTCTACCCAACCCGGACTAGCACGAAATTTTAAACATAGAACCCTAAGACATAGGGCTACAACTTTTGTGCCCATGACCCTCGCATATTATTTAGTCTTCACTATGAAAACATTGCTCGAATCCATATTAGAGAAATCGAAGATTTCTGAAAGGGGTACCCCTTTGGTGAATTGGAGATTTCACTAATTTCTCCGAAATGTATTGCCCTCGTGTTGAACTCGTTCGATATTTTTCCCCAAGAGATCTCATGGGTAAATGAATATATTGGAGTGGAAACGGACCCTTAAATCAACATTTCAAAAAAAATTCCTCTTTTTGATGGCAATTTTCGCAAGTATTTTCCTTATATTAGTACATCTCACATTATTTTGACTCTATCACCCTCTACCCAACTCGGATTAGCACGAAATTTTACACATAGAACCCTAAGACATAGGGCTACAACTTTTGTGCCCATGACCCTCGCATATTATTTAGTTTCACTATGAAAACATTGCTCGAATACATATTAGAGAAATCGAAGATTTCTGAAAGGGGTACCCCTTTGGTGAATTGGAGATTTCACTAATTTCTCCGAAATGTATTGCCCTCGTGTTGAACTCGTTCGATATTTTTCCCCAAGAGATCTCATGGGTAAATGAATATATTGGAGTGGAAACGGACCCTTAAACCAACATTTCAAAAAAAATTCCCCTTTTTGATGGCAATTTTCGCAAGTATTTTCCTTATATTAGTACATCTCACAGTATTTTGACTGTATCATTCTCTACCCAACTCGGACTAGCACGAAATTTTAAACATAGAACCCTAAGACATAGGGCTACAACTTTTGTGCCCATGACCCTCGCATATTATTTAGTCTTCACTATGAAAACATTGCTCGAATCCATATTAGAGAAATCGAAGATTTCTGAAAGGGGTACCCCTTTGGTGAATTGGAGATTTCACTAATTTCTCCGAAATGTATTGCCCTCGTGTTGAACTCGTTCGATATTTTTCCCCAAGAGATCTCATGGGTAAATGAATATGTTGGAGTCGAAACGGACCCTTAAATCAACATTTCAAAAAAAAATCCCCTTTTTGATGGCAATTTTCGCAAGTATTTTCCTTATATTAGTACATCTCACAGTATTTTGACTGTATCATTCTCTACCCAACTCGGACTAGCACGAAATTTTAAACATAGAACCCTAAGACATAGGGCTACAACTTTTTTGCCCATGACCCTCGCATATTATTTAGTCTTCACTATGAAAACATTGCTCGAATCCATATTAGAGAAATCGAAGATTTCTGAAAGGGGTACCCCTTTGGTGAATTGGAGATTTCACTAATTTCTCCGAAATGTATTGCCCTCGTGTTGAACTCGTTCGATATTTTTCCCCAAGAGATCTCATGGGTAAATGAATATGTTGGAGTCGAAACGGACCCTTAAATCAACATTTCAAAAAAAAATCCCCTTTTTGATGGCAATTTTCGCAAGTATTTTCCTTATATTAGTACATCTCACAGTATTTTGACTGTATCATTCTCTACCCAACTCGGACTAGCACGAAATATTAAACATAGAACCCTAAGACATAGGGCTACAACTTTTGTGCCCATGACCCTCGCATATTATTTAGTCTTCACTATGAAAACATTGCTCGAATCCATATTAGAGAAATCGAAGATTTCTGAAAGGGGTACCCCTTTGGTGAATTGGAGATTTCACTAATTTCTCCGAAATGTATTGCCCTCGTGTTGAACTCGTTCGATATTTTTCCCCAAGAGATCTCATGGGTAAATGAATATGTTGGAGTCGAAACGGACCCTTAAATCAACATTTCAAAAAAAAATCCCCTTTTTGATGGCAATTTTCGCAAGTATTTTCCTTATATTAGTACATCTCACAGTATTTTGACTGTACCATTCTCTACCCAACTCGGACTAGCACGAAATTTTAAACATAGAACCCTAAGACATAGGGCTACAACTTTTGTGCCCATGACCCTCGCATATTATTTAGTCTTCACTATGAAAACATTGCTCGAATCCATATTAGAGAAATCGAAGATTTCTGAAAGGGGTACCCCTTTGGTGAATTGGAGATTTCACTAATTTCTCCGAAATGTATTGCCCTCGTGTTGAACTCGTTCGATATTTTTCCCCAAGAGATCTCATGGGTAAATGAATATGTTGGAGTCGAAACGGACCCTTAAATCAACATTTAAAAAAAAAATCCCCTTTTTGATGGCAATTTTCGCAAGTTTTTTCCTTATATTAGTACATCTCACATTATTTTGACTCTATCACCCTCTACCCAACTCGGATTAGCACGAAATTTTACACATAGAACCCTAAGACATAGGGCTACAAATTTTGTGCCCATGACCCTCGCATATTATTTAGTTTCACTATGAAAACATTGCTCGAATACATATTAGAGAAATCGAAGATTTCTGAAAGGGGTACCCCTTTGGTGAATTGGAGATTTCACTAATTTCTCCGAAATGTATTGCCCTCGTGTTGAACTCGTTCGATATTTTTCCCCAAGAGATCTCATGGGTAAATGAATATGTTGGAGTCGAAACGGACCCTTAAATCAACATTTCAAAAAAAAATCCCCTTTTTGATGGCAATTTTCGCAAGTATTTTCCTTATATTAGTACATCTCACAGTATTTTGACTGTATCATTCTCTACCCAACTCGGACTAGCACGAAATTTTAAACATAGAACCCTAAGACATAGGGATACAACTTTTGTGCCCATGACCCTCGCATATTATTTAGTCTTCACTATGAAAACATTGCTCGAATCCATATTAGAGAAATCGAATATTTCTGAAAGGGGTACCCCTTTGGTGAATTGGAGATTTCACTAATTTCTCCGAAATGTATTGCCCTCGTGTTGAACTCGTTCGATATTTTTCCCCAAGAGATCTCATGGGTAAATGAATATATTGGAGTGGAAACGGACCCTTAAATCAACATTTCAAAAAAAATTCCCCTTTTTGATGGCAATTTTCGCAAGTATTTTCCTTATATTAGTACATCTCACATTATTTTGACTCTATCACCCTCTACCCAACTCGAATTAGCACGAAATTTTACACATAGAACCCTAAGACATAGGGCTACAACTTTTGTGCCCATGACCCTCGCATATTATTTAGTTTCACTATGAAAACATTGCTCGAATACATATTAGAGAAATCGAAGATTTCTGAAAGGGGTACCCCTTTGGTGAATTGGAGATTTCACTAATTTCTCCGAAATGTATTGCCCTCGTGTTGAACTCGTTCGATATTTTTCCCCAAGAGATCTCATGGGTAAATGAATATATTGGAGTGGAAACGGACCCTTAAACCAAAATTTCAAAAAAAATTCCCCTTTTTGATGGCAATTTTCGCAAGTATTTTCCTTATATTAGTACATCTCACAGTATTTTGACTGTATCATTCTCTACCCAACTCGGACTAGCACGAAATTTTAAACATAGAACCCTAAGACATAGGGCTACAACTTTTGTGCCCATGATCCTCGCATATTATTTAGTCTTCACTATGAAAACATTGCTCGAATCAATATTAGAGAAATCGAAGATTTCTGAAAGGGGTACCCCTTTGGTGAATTGGAGATTTCACTAATTTCTCCGAAATGTATTGCCCTCGTGTTGAACTCGTTCGATATTTTTCCCCAAGAGATCTCATGGGTAAATGAATATATTGGAGTGGAAACGGACCCTTAAATCAACATTTCAAAAAAAATTCCCCTTTTTGATGGCAATTTTCGCAAGTTTTTTCCTTATATTAGTACATCTCACAGTATTTTGACTGTATCATTATCTACCCAACTCGGACTAGCACGAAATTTTAAACATAGAACCCTAAGACATAGGGCTACAACTTTTGTGCCCATGACCCTCGCATATTATTTAGTCTTCACTATGAAAACATTGCTCGAATCCATATTAGAGAAATCGAAGATTTCTGAAAGGGGTACCCCTTTGGTGAATTGGAGATTTCACTAATTTCTCCGAAATGTATTGCCCTCGTGTTGAACTCGTTCGATATTTTTCCCCAAGAGATCTCATGGGTAAATGAATATGT
The DNA here is from genome assembly GCF_963169125.1 of Humulus lupulus. Lineage (NCBI taxonomy): Eukaryota > Viridiplantae > Streptophyta > Magnoliopsida > Rosales > Cannabaceae > Humulus > Humulus lupulus. The sequence goes on from NC_084796.1 coordinate 251,361,584, forward strand.
TGGAGTCGAAACGGACCCTTAAATCAACATTTCAAAAAAAAATCCCCTTTTTGATGGCAATTTTCGCAAGTATTTTCCTTATATTAGTACATCTCACAGTATTTTGACTGTATCATTCTCTACCCAACTCGGACTAGCACGAAATTTTAAACATAGAACCCTAAGACATAGGGCTACAACTTTTGTGCCCATGACCCTCGCATATTATTTAGTCTTCACTATGAAAACATTGCTCGAATCCATATTAGAGAAATCGAAGATTTCTGAAAGGGGTACCCCTTTGGTGAATTGGAGATTTCACTAATTTCTCCGAAATGTATTGCACTCGTGTTGAACTCGTTCGATATTTTTCCCCAAGAGATCTCATGGGTAAATGAATATGTTGGAGTCGAAACGGACCCTTAAATCAACATTTCAAAAAAAAATCCCCTTTTTGATGGCAATTTTCGCAAGTATTTTCCTTATATTAGTACATCTCACAGTATTTTGACTGTATCATTCTCTACCCAACTCGGACTAGCACGAAATATTAAACATAGAACCCTAAGACATAGGGCTACAACTTTTGTGCCCATGACCCTCGCATATTATTTAGTCTTCACTATGAAAACATTGCTCGAATCCATATTAGAGAAATCGAAGATTTCTGAAAGGGGTACCCCTTTGGTGAATTGGAGATTTCACTAATTTCTCCGAAATGTATTGCCCTCGTGTTGAACTCGTTCGATATTTTTCCCCAAGAGATCTCATGGGTAAATGAATATGTTGGAGTCGAAACGGACCCTTAAATCAACATTTCAAAAAAAAATCCCCTTTTTGATGGCAATTTTCGCAAGTATTTTCCTTATATTAGTACATCTCACAGTATTTTGACTGTTTCATTCTCTACCCAACTCGGACTAGCACGAAATATTAAACATAGAACCCTAAGACATAGGGCTACAACTTTTGTGCCCATGACCCTCGCATATTATTTAGTCTTCACTATGAAAACATTGCTCGAATCCATATTAGAGAAATCGAAGATTTCTGAAAGGGGTACCCCTTTGGTGAATTGGAGATTTCACTAATTTCTCCGAAATGTATTGCCCTCGTGTTGAACTCGTTCGATATTTTTCCCCAAGAGATCTCATGGGTAAATGAATATGTTGGAGTCAAAACGGACCCTTAAATCAACATTTCAAAAAAAAATCCCCTTTTTGATGGCAATTTTCGCAAGTATTTTCCTTATATTAGTACATCTCACAGTATTTTGACTGTATCATTCTCTACCCAACTCGGACTAGCACGAAATTTTAAACATAGAACCCTAAGACATAGGGATACAACTTTTGTGCCCATGACCCTCGCATATTATTTAGTCTTCACTATGAAAACATTGCTCGAATCCATATTAGAGAAATCGAAGATTTCTGAAAGGGGTACCCCTTTGGTGAATTGGAGATTTCACTAATTTCTCCGAAATGTATTGCCCTCGTGTTGAACTCGTTCGATATTTTTCCCCAAGAGATCTCATGGGTAAATGAATATATTGGAGTGGAAACGGACCCTTAAATCAACATTTCAAAAAAAATTCCCCTTTTTGATGGCAATTTTCGCAAGTATTTTCCTTATATTAGTACATCTCACATTATTTTGACTCTATCACCCTCAACCCAACTCGGATTAGCACGAAATTTTACACATAGAACCCTAAGACATAGGGCTACAACTTTTGTGCCCATGACCCTCGCATATTATTTAGTTTCACTATGAAAACATTGCTCGAATACATATTAGAGAAATCGAAGATTTCTGAAAGGGGTACCCCTTTGGTGAATTGGAGATTTCACTAATTTCTCCGAAATGTATTGCCCTCGTGTTGAACTCGTTCGATATTTTTCCCCAAGAGATCTCATGGGTAAATGAATATATTGGAGTGGAAACGGACCCTTAAACCAACATTTCAAAAAAAATTCCCCTTTTTGATGGCAATTTTCGCAAGTATTTTCCTTATATTAGTACATCTCACAGTATTTTGACTGTATCATTCTCTACCCAACTCGGACTAGCACGAAATTTTAAACATAGAACCCTAAGACATAGGGCTACAACTTTTGTGCCCATGATCCTCGCATATTATTTAGTCTTCACTATGAAAACATTGCTCGAATCCATATTAGAGAAATCGAAGATTTCTGAAAGGGGTACCCCTTTGGTGAATTGGAGATTTCACTAATTTCTCCGAAATGTATTGCCCTCGTGTTGAACTCGTTCGATATTTTTCCCCAAGAGATCTCATGGGTAAATGAATATGTTGGAGTCGAAACGGACCCTTAAATCAACATTTCAAAAAAAAATCCCCTTTTTGATGGCAATTTTCGCAAGTATTTTCCTTATATTAGTACATCTCACAGTATTTTGACTGTATCATTCTCTACCCAACTCGGACTAGCACGAAATATTAAACATAGAACCCTAAGACATAGGGCTACAACTTTTGTGCCCATGACCCTCGCATATTATTTAGTCTTCACTATGAAAACATTGCTCGAATCCATATTAGAGAAATCGAAGATTTCTGAAAGGGGTACCCCTTTGGTGAATTGGAGATTTCACTAATTTCTCCGAAATGTATTGCCCTCGTGTTGAACTCGTTCGATATTTTTCCCCAAGAGATCTCATGGGTAAATGAATATGTTGGAGTCGAAACGGACCCTTAAATCAACATTTCAAAAAAAAATCCCCTTTTTGATGGCAATTTTCGCAAGTATTTTCCTTATATTAGTACATCTCACAGTATTTTGACTGTATCATTCTCTACCCAACTCGGACTAGCACGAAATTTTAAACATAGAACCCTAAGACATAGGGCTACAACTTTTGTGCCCATGACCCTCGCATATTATTTAGTCTTCACTATGAAAACATTGCTCGAATCCATATTAGAGAAATCGAAGATTTCTGAAAGGGGTACCCCTTTGGTGAATTGGAGATTTCACTAATTTCTCCGAAATGTATTGCCCTCGTGTTGAACTCGTTCGATATTTTTCCCCAAGAGATCTCATGGGTAAATGAATATGTTGGAGTCGAAACGGACCCTTAAATCAACATTTCAAAAAAAAATCCCCTTTTTGATGGCAATTTTCGCAAGTATTTTCCTTATATTATTACATCTCACAGTATTTTGACTGTATCATTCTCTACCCAACTCGGACTAGCACGAAATTTTAAACATAGAACCCTAAGACATAGGGCTACAACTTTTGTGCCCATGACCCTCGCATATTATTTAGTCTTCACTATGAAAACATTGCTCGAATCCATATTAGAGAAATCGAAGATTTCTGAAAGGGGTACCCCTTTGGTGAATTGGAGATTTCACTAATTTCTCCGAAATGTATTGCCCTCGTGTTGAACTCGTTCGATATTTTTCCCCAAGAGATCTCATGGGTAAATGAATATGTTGGAGTCGAAACGGACCCTTAAATCAACATTTCAAAAAAAAATCCCCTTTTTGATGGCAATTTTCGCAAGTATTTTCCTTATATTAGTACATCTCACAGTATTTTGACTGTATCATTCTCTACCCAACCCGGACTAGCACGAAATTTTAAACATAGAACCCTAAGACATAGGGCTACAACTTTTGTGCCCATGACCCTCGCATATTATTTAGTCTTCACTATGAAAACATTGCTCGAATCCATATTAGAGAAATCGAAGATTTCTGAAAGGGGTACCCCTTTGGTGAATTGGAGATTTCACTAATTTCTCCGAAATGTATTGCCCTCGTGTTGAACTCGTTCGATATTTTTCCCCAAGAGATCTCATGGGTAAATGAATATGTTGGAGTCGAAACGGACCCTTAAATCAACATTTCAAAAAAAAATCCCCTTTTTGATGGCAATTTTCGCAAGTATTTTCCTTATATTAGTACATCTCACAGTATTTTGACTGTATCATTCTCTACCCAACTCGGACTAGCACGAAATTTTAAACATAGAACCCTAAGACATAGGGCTACAACTTTTGTGCCCATGACCCTCGCATATTATTTAGTCTTCACTATGAAAACATTGCTCGAATCCATATTAGAGAAATCGAAGATTTCTGAAAGGGGTACCCCTTTGGTGAATTGGAGATTTCACTAATTTCTCCGAAATGTATTGCCCTCGTGTTGAACTCGTTCGATATTTTTCCCCAAGAGATCTCATGGGTAAATGAATATGTTGGAGTCGAAACGGACCCTTAAATCAACATTTCAAAAAAAAATCCCCTTTTTGATGGCAATTTTCGCAAGTATTTTCCTTATATTAGTACATCTCACAGTATTTTGACTGTATCATTCTCTACCCAACCCGGACTAGCACGAAATTTTAAACATAGAACCCTAAGACATAGGGCTACAACTTTTGTGCCCATGACCCTCGCATATTATTTAGTCTTCACTATGAAAACATTGCTCGAATCCATATTAGAGAAATCGAAGATTTCTGAAAGGGGTACCCCTTTGGTGAATTGGAGATTTCACTAATTTCTCCGAAATGTATTGCCCTCGTGTTGAACTCGTTCGATATTTTTCCCCAAGAGATCTCATGGGTAAATGAATATATTGGAGTGGAAACGGACCCTTAAATCAACATTTCAAAAAAAATTCCTCTTTTTGATGGCAATTTTCGCAAGTATTTTCCTTATATTAGTACATCTCACATTATTTTGACTCTATCACCCTCTACCCAACTCGGATTAGCACGAAATTTTACACATAGAACCCTAAGACATAGGGCTACAACTTTTGTGCCCATGACCCTCGCATATTATTTAGTTTCACTATGAAAACATTGCTCGAATACATATTAGAGAAATCGAAGATTTCTGAAAGGGGTACCCCTTTGGTGAATTGGAGATTTCACTAATTTCTCCGAAATGTATTGCCCTCGTGTTGAACTCGTTCGATATTTTTCCCCAAGAGATCTCATGGGTAAATGAATATATTGGAGTGGAAACGGACCCTTAAACCAACATTTCAAAAAAAATTCCCCTTTTTGATGGCAATTTTCGCAAGTATTTTCCTTATATTAGTACATCTCACAGTATTTTGACTGTATCATTCTCTACCCAACTCGGACTAGCACGAAATTTTAAACATAGAACCCTAAGACATAGGGCTACAACTTTTGTGCCCATGACCCTCGCATATTATTTAGTCTTCACTATGAAAACATTGCTCGAATCCATATTAGAGAAATCGAAGATTTCTGAAAGGGGTACCCCTTTGGTGAATTGGAGATTTCACTAATTTCTCCGAAATGTATTGCCCTCGTGTTGAACTCGTTCGATATTTTTCCCCAAGAGATCTCATGGGTAAATGAATATGTTGGAGTCGAAACGGACCCTTAAATCAACATTTCAAAAAAAAATCCCCTTTTTGATGGCCATTTTCGCAAGTATTTTCCTTATATTAGTACATCTCACAGTATTTTGACTGTATCATTCTCTACCCAACCCGGACTAGCACGAAATTTTAAACATAGAACCCTAAGACATAGGGCTACAACTTTTGTGCCCATGACCCTCGCATATTATTTAGTCTTCACTATGAAAACATTGCTCGAATCCATATTAGAGAAATCGAAGATTTCTGAAAGGGGTACCCCTTTGGTGAATTGGAGATTTCACTAATTTCTCCGAAATGTATTGCCCTCGTGTTGAACTCGTTCGATATTTTTCCCCAAGAGATCTCATGGGTAAATGAATATGTTGGAGTCGAAACGGACCCTTAAATCAACATTTCAAAAAAAAATCCCCTTTTTGATGGCAATTTTCGCAAGTATTTTCCTTATATTAGTACATCTCACAGTATTTTGACTGTATCATTCTCTACCCAACTCGGACTAGCACGAAATTTTAAACATAGAACCCTAAGACATAGGGCTACAACTTTTGTGCCCATGACCCTCGCATATTATTTAGTCTTCACTATGAAAACATTGCTCGAATCCATATTAGAGAAATCGAAGATTTCTGAAAGGGGTACCCCTTTGGTGAATTGGAGATTTCACTAATTTCTCCGAAATGTATTGCCCTCGTGTTGAACTCGTTCGATATTTTTCCCCAAGAGATCTCATGGGTAAATGAATATGTTGGAGTCGAAACGGACCCTTAAATCAACATTTCAAAAAAAAATCCCCTTTTTGATGGCAATTTTCGCAAGTATTTTCCTTATATTAGTACATCTCACAGTATTTTGACTGTATCATTCTCTACCCAACCCGGACTAGCACGAAATTTTAAACATAGAACCCTAAGACATAGGGCTACAACTTTTGTGCCCATGACCCTCGCATATTATTTAGTCTTCACTATGAAAACATTGCTCGAATCCATATTAGAGAAATCGAAGATTTCTGAAAGGGGTACCCCTTTGGTGAATTGGAGATTTCACTAATTTCTCCGAAATGTATTGCCCTCGTGTTGAACTCGTTCGATATTTTTCCCCAAGAGATCTCATGGGTAAATGAATATATTGGAGTGGAAACGGACCCTTAAATCAACATTTCAAAAAAAATTCCTCTTTTTGATGGCAATTTTCGCAAGTATTTTCCTTATATTAGTACATCTCACATTATTTTGACTCTATCACCCTCTACCCAACTCGGATTAGCACGAAATTTTACACATAGAACCCTAAGACATAGGGCTACAACTTTTGTGCCCATGACCCTCGCATATTATTTAGTTTCACTATGAAAACATTGCTCGAATACATATTAGAGAAATCGAAGATTTCTGAAAGGGGTACCCCTTTGGTGAATTGGAGATTTCACTAATTTCTCCGAAATGTATTGCCCTCGTGTTGAACTCGTTCGATATTTTTCCCCAAGAGATCTCATGGGTAAATGAATATATTGGAGTGGAAACGGACCCTTAAACCAACATTTCAAAAAAAATTCCCCTTTTTGATGGCAATTTTCGCAAGTATTTTCCTTATATTAGTACATCTCACAGTATTTTGACTGTATCATTCTCTACCCAACTCGGGCTAGCACGAAATTTTAAACATAGAACCCTAAGACATAGGGCTACAACTTTTGTGCCCATGACCCTCGCATATTATTTAGTCTTCACTATGAAAACATTGCTCGAATCCATATTAGAGAAATCGAAGATTTCTGAAAGGGGTACCCCTTTGGTGAATTGGAGATTTCACTAATTTCTCCGAAATGTATTGCCCTCGTGTTGAACTCGTTCGATATTTTTCCCCAAGAGATCTCATGGGTAAATGAATATGTTGGAGTCGAAACGGACCCTTAAATCAACATTTCAAAAAAAAATCCCCTTTTTGATGGCAATTTTCGCAAGTATTTTCCTTATATTAGTACATCTCACAGTATTTTCACTGTATCATTCTCTACCCAACTCGGACTAGCACGAAATATTAAACATAGAACCCTAAGACATAGGGCTACAACTTTTGTGCCCATGACCCTCGCATATTATTTAGTCTTCACTATGAAAACATTGCTCGAATCCATATTAGAGAAATCGAAGATTTCTGAAAGGGGTACCCCTTTGGTGAATGGGAGATTTCACTAATTTCTCCGAAATGTATTGCCCTCGTGTTGAACTCGTTCGATATTTTTCCCCAAGAGATCTCATGGGTAAATGAATATGTTGGAGTCGAAACGGACCCTTAAATCAACATTTCAAAAAAAAATCCCCTTTTTGATGGCAATTTTCGCAAGTATTTTCCTTATATTAGTACATCTCACAGTATTTTGACTGTATCATTCTCTACCCAACTCGGACTAGCACGAAATTTTAAACATAGAACCCTAAGACATAGGGCTACAACTTTTGTGCCCATGACCCTCGCATATTATTTAGTCTTCACTATGAAAACATTGCTCGAATCCATATTAGAGAAATCGAAGATTTCTGAAAGGGGTACCCCTTTGGTGAATTGGAGATTTCACTAATTTCTCCGAAATGTATTGCCCTCGTGTTGAACTCGTTCGATATTTTTCCCCAAGAGATCTCATGGGTAAATGAATATGTTGGAGTCGAAACGGACCCTTAAATCAACATTTCAAAAAAAAATCCCCTTTTTGATGGCAATTTTCGCAAGTATTTTCCTTATATTAGTACATCTCACAGTATTTTGACTGTATCATTCTCTACCCAACTCGGACTAGCACGAAATTTTAAACATAGAACCCTAAGACATAGGGCTACAACTTTTGTGCCCATGACCCTCGCATATTATTTAGTCTTCACTATGAAAACATTGCTCGAATCCATATTAGAGAAATCGAAGATTTCTGAAAGGGGTACCCCTTTGGTGAATTGGAGATTTCACTAATTTCTCCGAAATGTATTGCCCTCGTGTTGAACTCGTTCGATATTTTTCCCCAAGAGATCTCATGGGTAAATGAATATGTTGGAGTCGAAACGGACCCTTAAATCAACATTTCAAAAAAAAATCCCCTTTTTGATGGCAATTTTCGCAAGTATTTTCCTTATATTAGTACATCTCACAGTATTTTGACTGTATCATTCTCTACCCAACTCGGACTAGCACGAAATTTTAAACATAGAACCCTAAGACATAGGGCTACAACTTTTGTGCCCATGACCCTCGCATATTATTTAGTCTTCACTATGAAAACATTGCTCGAATCCATATTAGAGAAATCGAAGATTTCTGAAAGGGGTACCCCTTTGGTGAATTGGAGATTTCACTAATTTCTCCGAAATGTATTGCCCTCGTGTTGAACTCGTTCGATATTTTTCCCCAAGAGATCTCATGGGTAAATGAATATATTGGAGTGGAAACGGACCCTTAAATCAACATTTCAAAAAAAATTCCCCTTTTTGATGGCAATTTTCGCAAGTATTTTCCTTATATTAGTACATCTCACATTATTTTGACTCTATCACCCTCTACCCAACTCGGATTAGCACGAAATTTTACACATAGAACCCTAAGACATAGGGCTACAACTTTTGTGCCCATGACCCTCGCATATTATTTAGTTTCACTATGAAAACATTGCTCGAATACATATTAGAGAAATCGAAGATTTCTGAAAGGGGTACCCCTTTGGTGAATTGGAGATTTCACTAATTTCTCCGAAATGTATTGCCCTCGTGTTGAACTCGTTCGATATTTTTCCCCAAGAGATCTCATGGGTAAATGAATATATTGGAGTGGAAACGGACCCTTAAACCAACATTTCAAAAAAAATTCCCCTTTTTGATGGCAATTTTCGCAAGTATTTTCCTTATATTAGTACATCTCACAGTATTTTGACTGTATCATTCTCTACCCAACCCGGACTAGCACGAAATTTTAAACATAGAACCCTAAGACATAGGGCTACAACTTTTGTGCCCATGACCCTCGCATATTATTTAGTCTTCACTATGAAAACATTGCTCGAATCCATATTAGAGAAATCGAAGATTTCTGAAAGGGGTACCCCTTTGGTGAATTGGAGATTTCACTAATTTCTCCGAAATGTATTGCCCTCGTGTTGAACTCGTTCGATATTTTTCCCCAAGAGATCTCATGGGTAAATGAATATGTTGGAGTCGAAACGGACCCTTAAATCAACATTTCAAAAAAAAATCCCCTTTTTGATGGCAATTTTCGCAAGTATTTTCCTTATATTAGTACATCTCACAGTATTTTGACTGTATCATTCTCTACCCAACTCGGACTAGCACGAAATATTAAACATAGAACCCTAAGACATAGGGCTACAACTTTTGTGCCCATGACCCTCGCATATTATTTAGTCTTCACTATGAAAACATTGCTCGAATCCATATTAGAGAAATCGAAGATTTCTGAAAGGGGTACCCCTTTGGTGAATTGGAGATTTCACTAATTTCTCCGAAATGTATTGCCCTCGTGTTGAACTCGTTCGATATTTTTCCCCAAGAGATCTCATGGGTAAATGAATATGTTGGAGTCCAAACGGACCCTTAAATCAACATTTCAAAAAAAAATCCCCTTTTTGATGGCAATTTTCGCAAGTATTTTCCTTATATTAGTACATCTCACAGTATTTTGACTGTATCATTCTCTACCCAACTCGGACTAGCACGAAATTTTAAACATAGAACCCTAAGACATAGGGCTACAACTTTTGTGCCCATGACCCTCGCATATTATTTAGTCTTCACTATGAAAACATTGCTCGAATCCATATTAGAGAAATCGAAGATTTCTGAAAGGGGTACCCCTTTGGTGAATTGGAGATTTCACTAATTTCTCCGAAATGTATTGCCCTCGTGTTGAACTCGTTCGATATTTTTCCCCAAGAGATCTCATGGGTAAATGAATATATTGGAGTGGAAACGGACCCTTAAATCAACATTTCAAAAAAAATTCCCCTTTTTGATGGCAATTTTCGCAAGTATTTTCCTTATATTAGTACATCTCACATTATTTTGACTCTATCACCCTCTACCCAACTCGGATTAGCACGAAATTTTACACATAGAACCCTAAGACATAGGGCTACAACTTTTGTGCCCATGACCCTCGCATATTATTTAGTTTCACTATGAAAACATTGCTCGAATACATATTAGAGAAATCGAAGATTTCTGAAAGGGGTACCCCTTTGGTGAATTGGAGATTTCACTAATTTCTCCGAAATGTATTGCCCTCGTGTTGAACTCGTTCGATATTTTTCCCCAAGAGATCTCATGGGTAAATGAATATATTGGAGTGGAAACGGACCCTTAAACCAACATTTCAAAAAAAATTCCCCTTTTTGATGGCAATTTTCGCAAGTATTTTCCTTATATTAGTACATCTCACAGTATTTTGACTGTATCATTCTCTACCCAACTCGGACTAGCACGAAATTTTAAACATAGAACCCTAAGACATAGGGCTACAACTTTTGTGCCCATGACCCTCGCATATTATTTAGTCTTCACTATGAAAACATTGCTCGAATCCATATTAGAGAAATCGAAGATTTCTGAAAGGGGTACCCCTTTGGTGAATTGGAGATTTCACTAATTTCTCCGAAATGTATTGCCCTCGTGTTGAACTCGTTCGATATTTTTCCCCAAGAGATCTCATGGGTAAATGAATATGTTGGAGTCGAAACGGACCCTTAAATCAACATTTCAAAAAAAAATCCCCTTTTTGATGGCAATTTTCGCAAGTATTTTCCTTATATTAGTACATCTCACAGTATTTTGACTGTATCATTCTCTACCCAACTCGGACTAGCACGAAATATTAAACATAGAACCCTAAGACATAGGGCTACAACTTTTGTGCCCATGACCCTCGCATATTATTTAGTCTTCACTATGAAAACATTGCTCGAATCCATATTAGAGAAATCGAAGATTTCTGAAAGGGGTACCCCTTTGGTGAATTGGAGATTTCACTAATTTCTCCGAAATGTATTGCCCTCGTGTTGAACTCGTTCGATATTTTTCCCCAAGAGATCTCATGGGTAAATGAATATGTTGGAGTCGAAACGGACCCTTAAATCAACATTTCAAAAAAAAATCCCCTTTTTGATGGCAATTTTCGCAAGTATTTTCCTTATATTAGTACATCTCACAGTATTTTGACTGTATCATTCTCTACCCAACTCGGACTAGCACGAAATTTTAAACATAGAACCCTAAGACATAGGGCTACAACTTTTGTGCCCATGACCCTCGCATATTATTTAGTCTTCACTATGAAAACATTGCTCGAATCCATATTAGAGAAATCGAAGATTTCTGAAAGGGGTACCCCTTTGGTGAATTGGAGATTTCACTAATTTCTCCGAAATGTATTGCCCTCGTGTTGAACTCGTTCGATATTTTTCCCCAAGAGATCTCATGGGTAAATGAATATGTTGGAGTCGAAACGGACCCTTAAATCAACATTTCAAAAAAAAATCCCCTTTTTGATGGCAATTTTCGCAAGTATTTTCCTTATATTAGTACATCTCACAGTATTTTGACTGTATCATTCTCTACCCAACTCGGACTAGCACGAAATTTTAAACATAGAACCCTAAGACATAGGGCTACAACTTTTGTGCCCATGACCCTCGCATATTATTTAGTCTTCACTATGAAAACATTGCTCGAATCCATATTAGAGAAATCGAAGATTTCTGAAAGGGGTACCCCTTTGGTGAATTGGAGATTTCACTAATTTCTCCGAAATGTATTGCCCTCGTGTTGAACTCGTTCGATATTTTTCCCCAAGAGATCTCATGGGTAAATGAATATGTTGGAGTCGAAACGGACCCTTAAATCAACATTTCAAAAAAAAATCCCCTTTTTGATGGCAATTTTCGCAAGTATTTTCCTTATATTAGTACATCTCACAGTATTTTGACTGTATCATTCTCTACCCAACCCGGACTAGCACGAAATTTTAAACATAGAACCCTAAGACATAGGGCTACAACTTTTGTGCCCATGACCCTCGCATATTATTTAGTCTTCACTATGAAAACATTGCTCGAATCCATATTAGAGAAATCGAAGATTTCTGAAAGGGGTACCCCTTTGGTGAATTGGAGATTTCACTAATTTCTCCGAAATGTATTGCCCTCGTGTTGAACTCGTTCGATATTTTTCCCCAAGAGATCTCATGGGTAAATGAATATGTTGGAGTCGAAACGGACCCTTAAATCAACATTTCAAAAAAAAATACCCTTTTTGATGGCAATTTTCGCAAGTATTTTCCTTATATTAGTACATCTCACAGTATTTTGACTGTATCATTCTCTACCCAACTCGGACTAGCACGAAATTTTAAACATAGAACCCTAAGACATAGGGCTACAACTTTTGTGCCCATGACCCTCGCATATTATTTAGTCTTCACTATGAAAACATTGCTCGAATCCATATTAGAGAAATCGAAGATTTCTGAAAGGGGTACCCCTTTGGTGAATTGGAGATTTCACTAATTTCTCCGAAATGTATTGCCCTCGTGTTGAACTCGTTCGATATTTTTCCCCAAGAGATCTCATGGGTAAATGAATATGTTGGAGTCGAAACGGACCCTTAAATCAACATTTAAAAAAAAAATCCCCTTTTTGATGGCAATTTTCGCAAGTTTTTTCCTTATATTAGTACATCTCACATTATTTTGACTCTATCACCCTCTACCCAACTCGGATTAGCACGAAATTTTACACATAGAACCCTAAGACATAGGGCTACAAATTTTGTGCCCATGACCCTCGCATATTATTTACTTTCACTATGAAAACATTGCTCGAATACATATTAGAGAAATCGAAGATTTCTGAAAGGGGTACCCCTTTGGTGAATTGGAGATTTCACTAATTTCTCCGAAATGTATTGCCCTCGTGTTGAACTCGTTCGATATTTTTCCCCAAGAGATCTCATGGGTAAATGAATATGTTGGAGTCGAAACGGACCCTTAAATCAACATTTCAAAAAAAAATCCCCTTTTTGATGGCAATTTTCGCAAGTATTTTCCTTATATTAGTACATCTCACATTATTTTGACTCTATCACCCTCTACCCAACTCGGATTAGCACGAAATTTTACACATAGAACCCTAAGACATAGGGCTACAACTTTTGTGCCCATGACCCTCGCATATTATTTAGTTTCACTATGAAAACATTGCTCGAATACATATTAGAGAAATCGAAGATTTCTGAAAGGGGTACCCCTTTGGTGAATTGGAGATTTCACTAATTTCTCCGAAATGTATTGCCCTCGTGTTGAACTCGTTCGATATTTTTCCCCAAGAGATCTCATGGGTAAATGAATATATTGGAGTGGAAACGGACCCTTAAATCAACATTTCAAAAAAAATTCCCCTTTTTGATGGCAATTTTCGCAAGTTTTTTCCTTATATTAGTACATCTCACAGTATTTTGACTGTATCATTCTCTACCCAACTCGGACTAGCACGAAATTTTAAACATAGAACCCTAAGACATAGGGCTACAACTTTTGTGCCCATGACCCTCGCATATTATTTAGTCTTCACTATGAAAACATTGCACGAATCCATATTAGAGAAATCGAAGATTTCTGAAAGGGGTACCCCTTTGGTGAATTGGAGATTTCACTAATTTCTCCGAAATGTATTGCCCTCGTGTTGAACTCGTTCGATATTTTTCCCCATGAGATCTCATGGGTAAATGAATATGTTGGAGTCGAAACGGACCCTTAAATCAACATTTCAAAAAAAAATCCCCTTTTTGATGGCAATTTTCGCAAGTTTTTTCCTTATATTCATACATCTCTCCGTATTTTGACTGTATCTCCCTCTACACACCTCGGACTAGCACGACATTTTAAACATAGAACCCTAAGACATAGGGCTACAACTTTTGTGCCCATGACCCTCGCATATTATTTAGTCTTCACTATGAAAACATTGCTCGAATCCATATTAGAGAAATCGAAGATTTCTGAAAGGGGTACCCCTTTGGTGAATTGGAGATTTCACTAATTTCTCCGAAATGTATTGCCCTCGTGTTGAACTCGTTCGATATTTTTCCCCAAGAGATCTCATGTGTAAATGAATATGTTGGAGTGGAAAATGACCCTTAAATCAACATTTCAAAAAAAATTCCCCTTTTTGATGGCAATTTTCGCAAGTTTTTTCCTTATATTCATACATCTCTCCGTATTTTGACTGTATCATTCTCTACCCAACTCGGACTAGCACGAAATTTTAAACATAGAACCCTAAGACATAGGGCTACAACTTTTGTGCCCATGACCCTCGCATATTATTTAGTCTTCACTATGAAAACATTGCTCGAATCCATATTAGAGAAATCGAAGATTTCTGAAAGGGGTACCCCTTTGGTGAATTGGAGATTTCACTAATTTCTCCGAAATGTATTGCCCTCGTGTTGAACTCGTTCGATATTTTTCCCCAAGAGATCTCATGGGTAAATGAATATATTGGAGTGGAAACGGACCCTTAAACCAACATTTCAAAAAAAATTCCCCTTTTTGATGGCAATTTTCGCAAGTATTTTCCTTATATTAGTACATCTCACAGTATTTTGACTGTATCATTCTCTACCCAACTCGGACTAGCACGAAATTTTAAACATAGAACCCTAAGACATAGGGCTACAACTTTTGTGCCCATGACCCTCGCATATTATTTAGTCTTCACTATGAAAACATTGCTCGAATCCATATTAGAGAAATCGAAGATTTCTGAAAGGGGTACCCCTTTGGTGAATTGGAGATTTCACTAATTTCTCCGAAATGTATTGCCCTCGTGTTGAACTCGTTCGATATTTTTCCCCAAGAGATCTCATGGGTAAATGAATATGTTGGAGTCGAAACGGACCCTTAAATCAACATTTCAAAAAAAAATCCCCTTTTTGATGGCAATTTTCGCAAGTATTTTCCTTATATTAGTACATCTCACAGTATTTTGACTGTATCATTCTCTACCCAACTCGGACTAGCACGAAATATTAAACATAGAACCCTAAGACATAGGGCTACAACTTTTGTGCCCATGACCCTCGCATATTATTTAGTCTTCACTATGAAAACATTGCTCGAATCCATATTAGAGAAATCGAAGATTTCTGAAAGGGGTACCCCTTTGGTGAATTGGAGATTTCACTAATTTCTCCGAAATGTATTGCCCTCGTGTTGAACTCGTTCGATATTTTTCCCCAAGAGATCTCATGGGTAAATGAATATGTTGGAGTCGAAACGGACCCTTAAATCAACATTTCAAAAAAAAATCCCCTTTTTGATGGCAATTTTCGCAAGTATTTTCCTTATATTAGTACATCTCACAGTATTTTGACTGTATCATTCTCTACCCAACTCGGACTAGCACGAAATTTTAAACATAGAACCCTAAGACATAGGGCTACAACTTTTGTGCCCATGACCCTCGCATATTATTTAGTTTCACTATGAAAACATTGCTCGAATACATATTAGAGAAATCGAAGATTTCTGAAAGGGGTACCCCTTTGGTGAATTGGAGATTTCACTAATTTCTCCGAAATGTATTGCCCTCGTGTTGAACTCGTTCGATATTTTTCCCCAAGAGATCTCATGGGTAAATGAATATATTGGAGTGGAAACGGACCCTTAAACCAACATTTCAAAAAAAATTCCCCTTTTTGATGGCAATTTTCGCAAGTATTTTCCTTATATTAGTACATCTCACAGTATTTTGACTGTATCATTCTCTACCCAACTCGGACTAGCACGAAATTTTAAACATAGAACCCTAAGACATAGGGCTACAACTTTTGTGCCCATGACCCTCGCATATTATTTAGTCTTCACTATGAAAACATTGCTCGAATCCATATTAGAGAAATCGAAGATTTCTGAAAGGGGTACCCCTTTGGTGAATTGGAGATTTCACTAATTTCTCCGAAATGTATTGCCCTCGTGTTGAACTCGTTCGATATTTTTCCCCAAGAGATCTCATGGGTAAATGAATATGTTGGAGTCGAAACGGACCCTTAAATCAACATTTAAAAAAAAAATCCCCTTTTTGATGGCAATTTTCGCAAGTTTTTTCCTTATATTAGTACATCTCACATTATTTTGACTCTATCACCCTCTACCCAACTCGGATTAGCACGAAATTTTACACATAGAACCCTAAGACATAGGGCTACAAATTTTGTGCCCATGACCCTCGCATATTATTTACTTTCACTATGAAAACATTGCTCGAATACATATTAGAGAAATCGAAGATTTCTGAAAGGGGTACCCCTTTGGTGAATTGGAGATTTCACTAATTTCTCCGAAATGTATTGCCCTCGTGTTGAACTCGTTCGATATTTTTCCCCAAGAGATCTCATGGGTAAATGAATATGTTGGAGTCGAAACGGACCCTTAAATCAACATTTCAAAAAAAAATCCCCTTTTTGATGGCAATTTTCGCAAGTATTTTCCTTATATTAGTACATCTCACATTATTTTGACTCTATCACCCTCTACCCAACTCGGATTAGCACGAAATTTTACACATAGAACCCTAAGACATAGGGCTACAACTTTTGTGCCCATGACCCTCGCATATTATTTAGTTTCACTATGAAAACATTGCTCGAATACATATTAGAGAAATCGAAGATTTCTGAAAGGGGTACCCCTTTGGTGAATTGGAGATTTCACTAATTTCTCCGAAATGTATTGCCCTCGTGTTGAACTCGTTCGATATTTTTCCCCAAGAGATCTCATGGGTAAATGAATATATTGGAGTGGAAACGGACCCTTAAATCAACATTTCAAAAAAAATTCCCCTTTTTGATGGCAATTTTCGCAAGTTTTTTCCTTATATTAGTACATCTCACAGTATTTTGACTGTATCATTCTCTACCCAACTCGGACTAGCACGAAATTTTAAACATAGAACCCTAAGACATAGGGCTACAACTTTTGTGCCCATGACCCTCGCATATTATTTAGTCTTCACTATGAAAACATTGCACGAATCCATATTAGAGAAATCGAAGATTTCTGAAAGGGGTACCCCTTTGGTGAATTGGAGATTTCACTAATTTCTCCGAAATGTATTGCCCTCGTGTTGAACTCGTTCGATATTTTTCCCCATGAGATCTCATGGGTAAATGAATATGTTGGAGTCGAAACGGACCCTTAAATCAACATTTCAAAAAAAAAATCCCCTTTTTGATGGCAATTTTCGCAAGTTTTTTCCTTATATTCATACATCTCTCCGTATTTTGACTGTATCTCCCTCTACACACCTCGGACTAGCACGACATTTTAAACATAGAACCCTAAGACATAGGGCTACAACTTTTGTGCCCATGACCCTCGCATATTATTTAGTCTTCACTATGAAAACATTGCTCGAATCCATATTAGAGAAATCGAAGATTTCTGAAAGGGGTACCCCTTTGGTGAATTGGAGATTTCACTAATTTCTCCGAAATGTATTGCCCTCGTGTTGAACTCGTTCGATATTTTTCCCCAAGAGATCTCATGTGTAAATGAATATGTTGGAGTGGAAACGGACCCTTAAATCAACATTTCAAAAAAAATTCCCCTTTTTGATGGCAATTTTCGCAAGTTTTTTCCTTATATTCATACATCTCTCCGTATTTTGACTGTATCATTCTCTACCCAACTCGGACTAGCACGAAATTTTAAACATAGAACCCTAAGACATAGGGCTACAACTTTTGTGCCCATGACCCTCGCATATTATTTAGTCTTCACTATGAAAACATTGCTCGAATCCATATTAGAGAAATCGAAGATTTCTGAAAGGGGTACCCCTTTGGTGAATTGGAGATTTCACTAATTTCTCCGAAATGTATTGCCCTCGTGTTGAACTCGTTCGATATTTTTCCCCAAGAGATCTCATGGGTAAATGAATATATTGGAGTGGAAACGGACCCTTAAACCAACATTTCAAAAAAAATTCCCCTTTTTGATGGCAATTTTCGCAAGTATTTTCCTTATATTAGTACATCTCACAGTATTTTGACTGTATCATTCTCTACCCAACTCGGACTAGCACGAAATTTTAAACATAGAACCCTAAGACATAGGGCTACAACTTTTGTGCCCATGACCCTCGCATATTATTTAGTCTTCACTATGAAAACATTGCTCGAATCCATATTAGAGAAATCGAAGATTTCTGAAAGGGGTACCCCTTTGGTGAATTGGAGATTTCACTAATTTCTCCGAAATGTATTGCCCTCGTGTTGAACTCGTTCGATATTTTTCCCCAAGAGATCTCATGGGTAAATGAATATGTTGGAGTCGAAACGGACCCTTAAATCAACATTTCAAAAAAAAATCCCCTTTTTGATGGCAATTTTCGCAAGTATTTTCCTTATATTAGTACATCTCACAGTATTTTGACTGTATCATTCTCTACCCAACTCGGACTAGCACGAAATATTAAACATAGAACCCTAAGACATAGGGCTACAACTTTTGTGCCCATGACCCTCGCATATTATTTAGTCTTCACTATGAAAACATTGCTCGAATCCATATTAGAGAAATCGAAGATTTCTGAAAGGGGTACCCCTTTGGTGAATTGGAGATTTCACTAATTTCTCCGAAATGTATTGCCCTCGTGTTGAACTCGTTCGATATTTTTCCCCAAGAGATCTCATGGGTAAATGAATATGTTGGAGTCGAAACGGACCCTTAAATCAACATTTCAAAAAAAAATCCCCTTTTTGATGGCAATTTTCGCAAGTATTTTCCTTATATTAGTACATCTCACAGTATTTTGACTGTATCATTCTCTACCCAACTCGGACTAGCACGAAATTTTAAACATAGAACCCTAAGACATAGGGCTACAACTTTTGTGCCCATGACCCTCGCATATTATTTAGTCTTCACTATGAAAACATTGCTCGAATCCATATTAGAGAAATCGAAGATTTCTGAAAGGGGTACCCCTTTGGTGAATTGGAGATTTCACTAATTTCTCCGAAATGTATTGCCCTCGTGTTGAACTCGTTCGATATTTTTCCCCAAGAGATCTCATGGGTAAATGAATATGTTGGAGTCGAAACGGACCCTTAAATCAACATTTCAAAAAAAAATCCCCTTTTTGATGGCAATTTTCGCAAGTATTTTCCTTATATTAGTACATCTCACAGTATTTTGACTGTATCATTCTCTACCCAACTCGGACTAGCACGAAATTTTAAACATAGAACCCTAAGACATAGGGCTACAACTTTTGTGCCCATGACCCTCGCATATTATTTAGTCTTCACTATGAAAACATTGCTCGAATCCATATTAGAGAAATCGAAGATTTCTGAAAGGGGTACCCCTTTGGTGAATTGGAGATTTCACTAATTTCTCCGAAATGTATTGCCCTCGTGTTGAACTCGTTCGATATTTTTCCCCAAGAGATCTCATGGGTAAATGAATATGTTGGAGTCGAAACGGACCCTTAAATCAACATTTAAAAAAAAAATCCCCTTTTTGATGGCAATTTTCGCAAGTTTTTTCCTTATATTAGTACATCTCACATTATTTTGACTCTATCACCCTCTACCCAACTCGGATTAGCACGAAATTTTACACATAGAACCCTAAGACATAGGGCTACAAATTTTGTGCCCATGACCCTCGCATATTATTTACTTTCACTATGAAAACATTGCTCGAATACATATTAGAGAAATCGAAGATTTCTGAAAGGGGTACCCCTTTGGTGAATTGGAGATTTCACTAATTTCTCCGAAATGTATTGCCCTCGTGTTGAACTCGTTCGATATTTTTCCCCAAGAGATCTCATGGGTAAATGAATATGTTGGAGTCGAAACGGACCCTTAAATCAACATTTCAAAAAAAAATCCCCTTTTTGATGGCAATTTTCGCAAGTATTTTCCTTATATTAGTACATCTCACAGTATTTTCACTGTATCATTCTCTACCCAACTCGGACTTGCACGAAATTTTAAACATAGAACCCTAAGACATAGGGCTACAACTTTTGTGCCCATGACCCTCGCATATTATTTAGTCTTCACTATGAAAACATTGCTCGAATCCATATTAGAGAAATCGAAGATTTCTGAAAGGGGTACCCCTTTGGTGAATTGGAGATTTCACTAATTTCTCCGAAATGTATTGCCCTCGTGTTGAACTCGTTCGATATTTTTCCCCAAGAGATCTCATGGGTAAATGAATATGTTGGAGTCGAAACGGACCCTTAAATCAACATTTAAAAAAAAAATCCCCTTTTTGATGGCAATTTTCGCAAGTTTTTTCCTTATATTCATACATCTCTCCGTATTTTGACTGTATCATTCTCTACCCAACTCGGACTAGAACGAAATTTTAAACATAGAACCCTAAGACATAGGGCTACAACTTTTGTGCCCATGACCCTCGCATATTATTTAGTCTTCACTATGAAAACATTGCTCGAATCCATATTAGAGAAATCGAAGATTTCTGAAAGGGGTACCCCTTTGGTGAATTGGAGATTTCACTAATTTCTCCGAAATGTATTGCCCTCGTGTTGAACTCGTTCGATATTTTTCCCCAAGAGATCTCATGGGTAAATGAATATGTTGGAGTCGAAACGGACCCTTAAATCAACATTTCAAAAAAAAATCCCCTTTTTGATGGCAATTTTCGCAAGTATTTTCCTTATATTAGTACATCTCACAGTATTTTGACTGTATCATTCTCTACCCAACTCGGACTAGCACGAAATTTTAAACATAGAACCCTAAGACATAGGGCTACAACTTTTGTGCCCATGACCCTCGCATATTATTTAGTCTTCACTATGAAAACATTGCTCGAATCCATATTAGAGAAATCGAAGATTTCTGAAAGGGGTACCCCTTTGGTGAATTGGAGATTTCACTAATTTCTCCGAAATGTATTGCCCTCGTGTTGAACTCGTTCGATATTTTTCCCCAAGAGATCTCATGGGTAAATGAATATGTTGGAGTCGAAACGGACCCTTAAATCAACATTTCAAAAAAAAATCCCCTTTTTGATGGCAATTTTCGCAAGTATTTTCCTTATATTAGTACATCTCACAGTATTTTGACTGTATCATTCTCTACCCAACTCGGACTAGCACGAAATTTTAAACATAGAACCCTAAGACATAGGGCTACAACTTTTGTGCCCATGACCCTCGCATATTATTTAGTCTTCACTATGAAAACATTGCTCGAATCCATATTAGAGAAATCGAAGATTTCTGAAAGGGGTACCCCTTTGGTGAATTGGAGATTTCACTAATTTCTCCGAAATGTATTGCCCTCGTGTTGAACTCGTTCGATATTTTTCCCCAAGAGATCTCATGGGTAAATGAATATGTTGGAGTCGAAACGGACCCTTAAATCAACATTTCAAAAAAAAATCCCCTTTTTGATGGCAATTTTCGCAAGTATTTTCCTTATATTAGTACATCTCACAGTATTTTCACTGTATCATTCTCTACCCAACTCGGACTTGCACGAAATTTTAAACATAGAACCCTAAGACATAGGGCTACAACTTTTGTGCCCATGACCCTCGCATATTATTTAGTCTTCACTATGAAAACATTGCTCGAATCCATATTAGAGAAATCGAAGATTTCTGAAAGGGGTACCCCTTTGGTGAATTGGAGATTTCACTAATTTCTCCGAAATGTATTGCCCTCGTGTTGAACTCGTTCGATATTTTTCCCCAAGAGATCTCATGGGTAAATGAATATGTTGGAGTCGAAACGGACCCTTAAATCAACATTTCAAAAAAAAATCCCCTTTTTGATGGCAATTTTCGCAAGTATTTTCCTTATATTAGTACATCTCACAGTATTTTGACTGTATCATTCTCTACCCAACCCGGACTAGCACGAAATTTTAAACATAGAACCCTAAGACATAGGGCTACAAGTTTTGTGCCCATGACCCTCGCATATTATTTAGTCTTCACTATGAAAACATTGCTCGAATCCATATTAGAGAAATCGAAGATTTCTGAAAGGGGTACCCCTTTGGTGAATTGGAGATTTCACTAATTTCTCCGAAATGTATTGCCCTCGTGTTGAACTCGTTCGATATTTTTCCCCAAGAGATCTCATGGGTAAATGAATATGTTGGAGTCGAAACGGACCCTTAAATCAACATTTCAAAAAAAATCCCCTTTTTGATGGCAATTTTCGCAAGTATTTTCCTTATATTAGTACATCTCACAGTATTTTGACTGTATCATTCTCTACCCAACTCGGACTAGCACGAAATTTTAAACATAGAACCCTAAGACATAGGGCTACAACTTTTGTGCCCATGACCCTCGCATATTATTTAGTCTTCACTATGAAAACATTGCTCGAATCCATATTAGAGAAATCGAAGATTTCTGAAAGGGGTACCCCTTTGGTGAATTGGAGATTTCACTAATTTCTCCGAAATGTATTGCCCTCGTGTTGAACTCGTTCGATATTTTTCCCCAAGAGATCTCATGGGTAAATGAATATGTTGGAGTCGAAACGGACCCTTAAATCAACATTTAAAAAAAAAATCCCCTTTTTGATGGCAATTTTCGCAAGTTTTTTCCTTATATTAGTACATCTCACATTATTTTGACTCTATCACCCTCTACCCAACTCGGATTAGCACGAAATTTTACACATAGAACCCTAAGACATAGGGCTACAAATTTTGTGCCCATGACCCTCGCATATTATTTACTTTCACTATGAAAACATTGCTCGAATACATATTAGAGAAATCGAAGATTTCTGAAAGGGGTACCCCTTTGGTGAATTGGAGATTTCACTAATTTCTCCGAAATGTATTGCCCTCGTGTTGAACTCGTTCGATATTTTTCCCCAAGAGATCTCATGGGTAAATGAATATGTTGGAGTCGAAACGGACCCATAAATCAACATTTCAAAAAAAAATCCCCTTTTTGATGGCAATTTTCGCAAGTATTTTCCTTATATTAGTACATCTCACAGTATTTTGACTGTATCATTCTCTACCCAACTCGGACTAGCACGAAATTTTAAACATAGAACCCTAAGACATAGGGCTACAACTTTTGTGCCCATGACCCTCGCATATTATTTAGTCTTCACTATGAAAACATTGCTCGAATCCATATTAGAGAAATCGAAGATTTCTGAAAGGGGTACCCCTTTGGTGAATTGGAGATTTCACTAATTTCTCCGAAATGTATTGCCCTCGTGTTGAACTCGTTCGATATTTTTCCCCAAGAGATCTCATGGGTAAATGAATATGTTGGAGTCGAAACGGACCCTTAAATCAACATTTCCAAAAAAAATTCCCTTTTTGATGGCAATTTTCGCAAGTTTTTTCCTTATATTCATACATCTCTCCGTATTTTGACTGTATCTCCCTCTACACACCTCGGACTAGCACGACATTTTAAACATAGAACCCTAAGACATAGGGCTACAACTTTTGTGCCCATGACCCTCGCATATTATTTAGTCTTCACTATGAAAACATTGCTCGAATCCATATTAGAGAAATCGAAGATTTCTGAAAGGGGTACCCCTTTGGTGAATTGGAGATTTCACTAATTTCTCCGAAATGTATTGCCCTCGTGTTGAACTCGTTCGATATTTTTCCCCAAGAGATCTCATGTGTAAATGAATATGTTGGAGTGGAAACGGACCCTTAAATCAACATTTCAAAAAAAATTCCCCTTTTTGATGGCAATTTTCGCAAGTTTTTTCCTTATATTCATACATCTCTCCGTATTTTGACTGTATCATTCTCTACCCAACTCGGACTAGCACGAAATTTTAAACATAGAACCCTAAGACATAGGGCTACAACTTTTGTGCCCATGACCCTCGCATATTATTTAGTCTTCACTATGAAAACATTGCTCGAATCCATATTAGAGAAATCGAAGATTTCTGAAAGGGGTACCCCTTTGGTGAATTGGAGATTTCACTAATTTCTCCGAAATGTATTGCCCTCGTGTTGAACTCGTTCGATATTTTTCCCCAAGAGATCTCATGGGTAAATGAATATATTGGTGTGGAAACGGACCCTTAAATCAACATTTCAAAAAAAAATCCCCTTTTTGATGGCAATTTTCGCAAGTATTTTCCTTATATTAGTACATCTCACATTATTTTGACTCTATCACCCTCTACCCAACTCGGATTAGCCCGAAATTTTACACATAGAACCCTAAGACATAGGGCTACAACTTTTGTGCCCATGACCCTCGCATATTATTTAATTTCACTATGAAAACATTGCTCGAATACATATTAGAGAAATCGAAGATTTCTGAAAGGGGTACCCCTTTGGTGAATTGGAGATTTCACTAATTTCTCCGAAATGTATTGCCCTCGTGTTGAACTCGTTCGATATTTTTCCCCAAGAGATCTCATGGGTAAATGAATATGTTGGAGTCGAAACGGACCCTTAAATCAACATTTCAAAAAAAAATCCCCTTTTTGATGGCAATTTTCGCAAGTATTTTCCTTATATTAGTACATCTCACAGTATTTTGACTGTATCATTCTCTACCCAACTCGGACTAGCACGAAATTTTAAACATAGAACCCTAAGACATAGGGCTACAACTTTTGTGCCCATGACCCTCACATATTATTTAGTCTTCACTATGAAAACATTGCTCGAATCCATATTAGAGAAATCGAAGATTTCTGAAAGGGGTACCCCTTTGGTGAATTGGAGATTTCACTAATTTCTCCGAAATGTATTGCCCTCGTGTTGAACTCGATCGATATTTTTCCCCAAGAGATCTCATGGGTAAATGAATATGTTGGAGTGGAAACGGACCCTTAAATAAACATTTCAAAAAAAATTCCCCTTTTTGATGGCAATTTTCGCAAGTATTTTCCTTATATTAGTACATCTCACATTATTTTGACTCTATCACCCTCTACCCAACTCGGATTAGCACGAAATTTTACACATAGAACCCTAAGACATAGGGCTACAACTTTTGTGCCCATGACCCTCGCATATTATTTAGTTTCACTATGAAAACATTGCTCGAATACATATTAGAGAAATCGAAGATTTCTGAAAGGGGTACCCCTTTGGTGAATTGGAGATTTCACTAATTTCTCCGAAATGTATTGCCCTCGTGTTGAACTCGTTCGATATTTTTCCCCAAGAGATCTCATGGGTAAATGAATATATTGGAGTGGAAACGGACCCTTAAATCAACATTTCAAAAAAAATTCCCCTTTTTGATGGCAATTTTCGCAAGTTTTTTCCTTATATTCATACATCTCTCCGTATTTTGACTGTATCTCCCTCTACACACCTCGGACTAGCACGACATTTTAAACATAGAACCCTAAGACATAGGGCTACAACTTTTGTGCCCATGACCCTCGCATATTATTTAGTCTTCACTATGAAAACATTGCTCGAATCCATATTAGAGAAATCGAAGATTTCTGAAAGGGGTACCCCTTTGGTGAATTGGAGATTTCACTAATTTCTCCGAAATGTATTGCCCTCGTGTTGAACTCGTTCGATATTTTTCCCCAAGAGATCTCATGGGTAAATGAATATGTTGGAGTCGAAACGGACCCTTAAATCAACATTTAAAAAAAAAATCCCCTTTTTGATGGCAATTTTCGCAAGTTTTTTCCTTATATTAGTACATCTCACATTATTTTGACTCTATCACCCTCTACCCAACTCGGATTAGCACGAAATTTTACACATAGAACCCTAAGACATAGGGCTACAAATTTTGTGCCCATGACCCTCGCATATTATTTACTTTCACTATGAAAACATTGCTCGAATACATATTAGAGAAATCGAAGATTTCTGAAAGGGGTACCCCTTTGGTGAATTGGAGATTTCACTAATTTCTCCGAAATGTATTGCCCTCGTGTTGAACTCGTTCGATATTTTTCCCCAAGAGATCTCATGGGTAAATGAATATGTTGGAGTCGAAACGGACCCATAAATCAACATTTCAAAAAAAAATCCCCTTTTTGATGGCAATTTTCGCAAGTATTTTCCTTATATTAGTACATCTCACAGTATTTTGACTGTATCATTCTCTACCAAACTCGGACTAGCACGAAATTTTAAACATAGAACCCTAAGACATAGGGCTACAACTTTTGTGCCCATGACCCTCGCATATTATTTAGTCTTCACTATGAAAACATTGCTCGAATCCATATTAGAGAAATCGAAGATTTCTGAAAGGGGTACCCCTTTGGTGAATTGGAGATTTCACTAATTTCTCCGAAATGTATTGCCCTCGTGTTGAACTCGTTCGATATTTTTCCCCAAGAGATCTCATGGGTAAATGAATATGTTGGAGTCGAAACGGACCCTTAAATCAACATTTCAAAAAAAAATCCCCTTTTTGATGGCAATTTTCGCAAGTTTTTTCCTTATATTCATACATCTCTCCGTATTTTGACTGTATCTCCCTCTACACACCTCGGACTAGCACGACATTTTAAACATAGAACCCTAAGACATAGGGCTACAACTTTTGTGCCCATGACCCTCGCATATTATTTAGTCTTCACTATGAAAACATTGCTCGAATCCATATTAGAGAAATCGAAGATTTCTGAAAGGGGTACCCCTTTGGTGAATTGGAGATTTCACTAATTTCTCCGAAATGTATTGCCCTCGTGTTGAACTCGTTCGATATTTTTCCCCAAGAGATCTCATGTGTAAATGAATATGTTGGAGTGGAAACGGACCCTTAAATCAACATTTCAAAAAAAATTCCCCTTTTTGATGGCAATTTTCGCAAGTTTTTTCCTTATATTCATACATCTCTCCGTATTTTGACTGTATCATTCTCTACCCAACTCGGACTAGCACGAAATTTTAAACATAGAACCCTAAGACATAGGGCTACAACTTTTGTGCCCATGACCCTCGCATATTATTTAGTCTTCACTATGAAAACATTGCTCGAATCCATATTAGAGAAATCGAAGATTTCTGAAAGGGGTACCCCTTTGGTGAATTGGAGATTTCACTAATTTCTCCGAAATGTATTGCCCTCGTGTTGAACTCGTTCGATATTTTTCCCCAAGAGATCTCATGGGTAAATGAATATATTGGTGTGGAAACGGACCCTTAAATCAACATTTCAAAAAAAAATCCCCTTTTTGATGGCAATTTTCGCAAGTATTTTCCTTATATTAGTACATCTCACATTATTTTGACTCTATCACCCTCTACCCAACTCGGATTAGCCCGAAATTTTACACATAGAACCCTAAGACATAGGGCTACAACTTTTGTGCCCATGACCCTCGCATATTATTTAATTTCACTATGAAAACATTGCTCGAATACATATTAGAGAAATCGAAGATTTCTGAAAGGGGTACCCCTTTGGTGAATTGGAGATTTCACTAATTTCTCCGAAATGTATTGCCCTCGTGTTGAACTCGTTCGATATTTTTCCCCAAGAGATCTCATGGGTAAATGAATATGTTGGAGTCGAAACGGACCCTTAAATCAACATTTCAAAAAAAAATCCCCTTTTTGATGGCAATTTTCGCAAGTATTTTCCTTATATTAGTACATCTCACAGTATTTTGACTGTATCATTCTCTACCCAACTCGGACTAGCACGAAATTTTAAACATAGAACCCTAAGACATAGGGCTACAACTTTTGTGCCCATGACCCTCACATATTATTTAGTCTTCACTATGAAAACATTGCTCGAATCCATATTAGAGAAATCGAAGATTTCTGAAAGGGGTACCCCTTTGGTGAATTGGTGATTTCACTAATTTCTCCGAAATGTATTGCCCTCGTGTTGAACTCGATCGATATTTTTCCCCAAGAGATCTCATGGGTAAATGAATATGTTGGAGTGGAAACGGACCCTTAAATCAACATTTCAAAAAAAATTCCCCTTTTTGATGGCAATTTTCGCAAGTATTTTCCTTATATTAGTACATCTCACATTATTTTGACTCTATCACCCTCTACCCAACTCGGATTAGCACGAAATTTTACACATAGAACCCTAAGACATAGGGCTACAACTTTTGTGCCCATGACCCTCGCATATTATTTAGTTTCACTATGAAAACATTGCTCGAATACATATTAGAGAAATCGAAGATTTCTGAAAGGGGTACCCCTTTGGTGAATTGGAGATTTCACTAATTTCTCCGAAATGTATTGCCCTCGTGTTGAACTCGTTCGATATTTTTCCCCAAGAGATCTCATGGGTAAATGAATATATTGGAGTGGAAACGGACCCTTAAATCAACATTTCAAAAAAAATTCCCCTTTTTGATGGCAATTTTCGCAAGTTTTTTCATTATATTCATACATCTCTCCGTATTTTGACTGTATCTCCCTCTACACACCTCGGACTAGCACGACATTTTAAACATAGAACCCTAAGACATAGGGCTACAACTTTTGTGCCCATGACCCTCGCATATTATTTAGTCTTCACTATGAAAACATTGCTCGAATCCATATTAGAGAAATCGAAGATTTCTGAAAGGGGTACCCCTTTGGTGAATTGGAGATTTCACTAATTTCTCCGAAATGTATTGCCCTCGTGTTGAACTCATTCGATATTTTTCCCCAAGAGATCTCATGGGTAAATGAATATGTTGGAGTCGAAACGGACCCTTAAATCAACATTTAAAAAAAAAATCCCCTTTTTGATGGCAATTTTCGCAAGTTTTTTCCTTATATTAGTACATCTCACATTATTTTGACTCTATCACCCTCTACCCAACTCGGATTAGCACGAAATTTTACACATAGAACCCTAAGACATAGGGCTACAAATTTTGTGCCCATGACCCTCGCATATTATTTACTTTCACTATGAAAACATTGCTCGAATACATATTAGAGAAATCGAAGATTTCTGAAAGGGGTACCCCTTTGGTGAATTGGAGATTTCACTAATTTCTCCGAAATGTATTGCCCTCGTGTTGAACTCGTTCGATATTTTTCCCCAAGAGATCTCATGGGTAAATGAATATGTTGGAGTCGAAACGGACCCATAAATCAACATTTCAAAAAAAAATCCCCTTTTTGATGGCAATTTTCGCAAGTATTTTCCTTATATTAGTACATCTCACAGTATTTTGACTGTATCATTCTCTACCAAACTCGGACTAGCACGAAATTTTAAACATAGAACCCTAAGACATAGGGCTACAACTTTTGTGCCCATGACCCTCGCATATTATTTAGTCTTCACTATGAAAACATTGCTCGAATCCATATTAGAGAAATCGAAGATTTCTGAAAGGGGTACCCCTTTGGTGAATTGGAGATTTCACTAATTTCTCCGAAATGTATTGCCCTCGTGTTGAACTCGTTCGATATTTTTCCCCAAGAGATCTCATGGGTAAATGAATATGTTGGAGTCGAAACGGACCCTTAAATCAACATTTCAAAAAAAAATCCCCTTTTTGATGGCAATTTTCGCAAGTATTTTCCTTATATTAGTACATCTCACAGTATTTTGACTGTATCATTCTCTACCCAACTCGGACTAGCACGAAATTTTAAACATAGAACCCTAAGACATAGGGCTACAACTTTTGTGCCCATGACCCTCACATATTATTTAGTCTTCACTATGAAAACATTGCTCGAATCCATATTAGAGAAATCGAAGATTTCTGAAAGGGGTACCCCTTTGGTGAATTGGAGATTTCACTAATTTCTCCGAAATGTATTGCCCTCGTGTTGAACTCGATCGATATTTTTCCCCAAGAGATCTCATGGGTAAATGAATATGTTGGAGTGGAAACGGACCCTTAAATCAACATTTCAAAAAAAATTCCCCTTTTTGATGGCAATTTTCGCAAGTATTTTCCTTATATTAGTACATCTCACATTATTTTGACTCTATCACCCTCTACCCAACTCGGATTAGCACGAAATTTTACACATAGAACCCTAAGACATAGGGCTACAACTTTTGTGCCCATGACCCTCGCATATTATTTAGTTTCACTATGAAAACATTGCTCGAATACATATTAGAGAAATCGAAGATTTCTGAAAGGGGTACCCCTTTGGTGAATTGGAGATTTCACTAATTTCTCCGAAATGTATTGCCCTCGTGTTGAACTCGTTCGATATTTTTCCCCAAGAGATCTCATGGGTAAATGAATATATTGGAGTGGAAACGGACCCTTAAATCAACATTTCAAAAAAAATTCCCCTTTTTGATGGCAATTTTCGCAAGTTTTTTCCTTATATTCATACATCTCTCCGTATTTTGACTGTATCTCCCTCTACACACCTCGGACTAGCACGACATTTTAAACATAGAACCCTAAGACATAGGGCTACAACTTTTGTGCCCATGACCCTCGCATATTATTTAGTCTTCACTATGAAAACATTGCTCGAATCCATATTAGAGAAATCGAAGATTTCTGAAAGGGGTACCCCTTTGGTGAATTGGAGATTTCACTAATTTCTCCGAAATGTATTGCCCTCGTGTTGAACTCGTTCGATATTTTTCCCCAAGAGATCTCATGGGTAAATGAATATGTTGGAGTCGAAACGGACCCTTAAATCAACATTTAAAAAAAAAATCCCCTTTTTGATGGCAATTTTCGCAAGTTTTTTCCTTATATTAGTACATCTCACATTATTTTGACTCTATCACCCTCTACCCAACTCGGATTAGCACGAAATTTTACACATAGAACCCTAAGACATAGGGCTACAAATTTTGTGCCCATGACCCTCGCATATTATTTACTTTCACTATGAAAACATTGCTCGAATACATATTAGAGAAATCGAAGATTTCTGAAAGGGGTACCCCTTTGGTGAATTGGAGATTTCACTAATTTCTCCGAAATGTATTGCCCTCGTGTTGAACTCGTTCGATATTTTTCCCCAAGAGATCTCATGGGTAAATGAATATGTTGGAGTCGAAACGGACCCATAAATCAACATTTCAAAAAAAAATCCCCTTTTTGATGGCAATTTTCGCAAGTATTTTCCTTATATTAGTACATCTCACAGTATTTTGACTGTATCATTCTCTACCAAACTCGGACTAGCACGAAATTTTAAACATAGAACCCTAAGACATAGGGCTACAACTTTTGTGCCCATGACCCTCGCATATTATTTAGTCTTCACTATGAAAACATTGCTCGAATCCATATTAGAGAAATCGAAGATTTCTGAAAGGGGTACCCCTTTGGTGAATTGGAGATTTCACTAATTTCTCCGAAATGTATTGCCCTCGTGTTGAACTCGTTCGATATTTTTCCCCAAGAGATCTCATGGGTAAATGAATATGTTGGAGTCGAAACGGACCCTTAAATCAACATTTCAAAAAAAAATCCCCTTTTTGATGGCAATTTTCGCAAGTTTTTTCCTTATATTCATACATCTCTCCGTATTTTGACTGTATCTCCCTCTACACACCTCGGACTAGCACGACATTTTAAACATAGAACCCTAAGACATAGGGCTACAACTTTTGTGCCCATGACCCTCGCATATTATTTAGTCTTCACTATGAAAACATTGCTCGAATCCATATTAGAGAAATCGAAGATTTCTGAAAGGGGTACCCCTTTGGTGAATTGGAGATTTCACTAATTTCTCCGAAATGTATTGCCCTCGTGTTGAACTCGTTCGATATTTTTCCCCAAGAGATCTCATGTGTAAATGAATATGTTGGAGTGGAAACGGACCCTTAAATCAACATTTCAAAAAAAATTCCCCTTTTTGATGGCAATTTTCGCAAGTTTTTTCCTTATATTCATACATCTCTCCGTATTTTGACTGTATCATTCTCTACCCAACTCGGACTAGCACGAAATTTTAAACATAGAACCCTAAGACATAGGGCTACAACTTTTGTGCCCATGACCCTCGCATATTATTTAGTCTTCACTATGAAAACATTGCTCGAATCCATATTAGAGAAATCGAAGATTTCTGAAAGGGGTACCCCTTTGGTGAATTGGAGATTTCACTAATTTCTCCGAAATGTATTGCCCTCGTGTTGAACTCGTTCGATATTTTTCCCCAAGAGATCTCATGGGTAAATGAATATATTGGTGTGGAAACGGACCCTTAAATCAACATTTCAAAAAAAAATCCCCTTTTTGATGGCAATTTTCGCAAGTATTTTCCTTATATTAGTACATCTCACATTATTTTGACTCTATCACCCTCTACCCAACTCGGATTAGCCCGAAATTTTACACATAGAACCCTAAGACATAGGGCTACAACTTTTGTGCCCATGACCCTCGCATATTATTTAATTTCACTATGAAAACATTGCTCGAATACATATTAGAGAAATCGAAGATTTCTGAAAGGGGTACCCCTTTGGTGAATTGGAGATTTCACTAATTTCTCCGAAATGTATTGCCCTCGTGTTGAACTCGTTCGATATTTTTCCCCAAGAGATCTCATGGGTAAATGAATATGTTGGAGTCGAAACGGACCCTTAAATCAACATTTCAAAAAAAAATCCCCTTTTTGATGGCAATTTTCGCAAGTATTTTCCTTATATTAGTACATCTCACAGTATTTTGACTGTATCATTCTCTACCCAACTCGGACTAGCACGAAATTTTAAACATAGAACCCTAAGACATAGGGCTACAACTTTTGTGCCCATGACCCTCGCATATTATTTAGTCTTCACTATGAAAACATTGCTCGAATCCATATTAGAGAAATCGAAGATTTCTGAAAGGGGTACCCCTTTGGTGAATTGGAGATTTCACTAATTTCTCCGAAATGTATTGCCCTCGTGTTGAACTCGATCGATATTTTTCCCCAAGAGATCTCATGGGTAAATGAATATGTTGGAGTGGAAACGGACCCTTAAATCAACATTTCAAAAAAAATTCCCCTTTTTGATGGCAATTTTCGCAAGTATTTTCCTTATATTAGTACATCTCACATTATTTTGACTCTATCACCCTCTACCCAACTCGGATTAGCACGAAATTTTACACATAGAACCCTAAGACATAGGGCTACAACTTTTGTGCCCATGACCCTCGCATATTATTTAGTTTCACTATGAAAACATTGCTCGAATACATATTAGAGAAATCGAAGATTTCTGAAAGGGGTACCCCTTTGGTGAATTGGAGATTTCACTAATTTCTCCGAAATGTATTGCCCTCGTGTTGAACTCGTTCGATATTTTTCCCCAAGAGATCTCATGGGTAAATGAATATATTGGAGTGGAAACGGACCCTTAAATCAACATTTCAAAAAAAATTCCCCTTTTTGATGGCAATTTTCGCAAGTTTTTCCTTATATTAGTACATCTCACATTATTTTGACTGTATCATTATCTACCCAACTCGGACTAGAAGGAAATTTTAAACATAGAACCCTAAGACATAGGGCTACAACTTTTGTGCCCATGACCCTCCCATATTATTTAGTCTTCACTATGAAAACATTGCTCGAATCCATATTAGAGAAATCGAAGATTTCTGAAAGGGGTACCCCTTTGGTGAATTGGAGATTTCACTAATTTCTCCGAAATGTATTGCCCTCGTGTTGAACTCGTTCGATATTTTTCCCCAAGAGATCTCATGGGTAAATGAATATATTGGAGTGGAAACGGACCCTTAAATCAACATTTCAAAAAAAATTCCCCTTTTTGATGGCAATTTTCGCAAGTATTTTCCTTATATAAGTACATCTCACATTATTTTGACTCTATCACCCTCTACCCAACTCGGATTAGCACGAAAATTTACACATAGAACCCTAAGACATAGGGCTACAACTTTTGTGCCCATGACCCTCGCATATTATTTAGTTTCACTATGAAAACATTGCTCGAATACATATTAGAGAAATCGAAGATTTCTGAAAGGGGTACCCCTTTGGTGAATTGGAGATTTCACTAATTTCTCCGAAATGTATTGCCCTCGTGTTGAACTCGTTCGATATTTTTCCCCAAGAGATCTCATGGGTAAATGAATATGTTGGAGTGGAAACGGACCCTTAAATCAACATTTCAAAAAAAAATCCCCTTTTTGATGGCAATTTTCGCAAGTATTTTCCTTATATTAGTACATCTCACATTATTTTGACTCTATCATCCTCTTCCCAACTCGGATTAGCACGAAATTTTACACATAGAACCCTAAGACATAGGGCTACAACTTTTGTGCCCATGACCCTCGCATATTATTTAGTTTCACTATGAAAACATTGCTCGAATACATATTAGAGAAATCGAAGATTTCTGAAAGGGGTACCCCTTTGGTGAATTGGAGATTTCACTAATTTCTCCGAAATGTATTGCCCTCGTGTTGAACTCGTTCGATATTTTTCCCCAAGAGATCTCATGGGTAAATGAATATGTTGGAGTGGAAACGGACCCTTAAATCAACATTTCAAAAAAAATTCCCCTTTTTGATGGCAATTTTCGCAAGTATTTTCCTTATATTAGTACATCTCACATTATTTTGACTCTATCACCCTCTACCCAACTCGGATTAGCACGAAATTTTACACATAGAACCCTAAGACATAGGGCTACAACTTTTGTGCCCATGACCCTCGCATATTATTTAGTTTCACTATGAAAACATTGCTCGAATACATATTAGAGAAATCGAAGATTTCTGAAAGGGGTACCCCTTTGGTGAATTGGAGATTTCACTAATTTCTCCGAAATGTATTGCCCTCGTGTTGAACTCGTTCGATATTTTTCCCCAAGAGATCTCATGGGTAAATGAATATATTGGAGTGGAAACAGACCCTTAAATCAACATTTCAAAAAAAATTCCCCTTTTTGATGGCAATTTTCGCAAGTTTTTCCTTATATTAGTACATCTCACATTATTTTGACTGTATCATTATCTACCCAACTCGGACTAGAAGGAAATTTTAAACATAGAACCCTAAGACATAGGGCTACAACTTTTGTGCCCATGACCCTCCCATATTATTTAGTCTTCACTATGAAAACATTGCTCGAATCCATATTAGAGAAATAGAAGATTTCTGAAAGGGGTACCCCTTTGGT
Source organism: Humulus lupulus (assembly GCF_963169125.1). Lineage (NCBI taxonomy): Eukaryota > Viridiplantae > Streptophyta > Magnoliopsida > Rosales > Cannabaceae > Humulus > Humulus lupulus. Next base: position 251,397,078 of record NC_084796.1, read on the forward strand.
GAATTGGAGATTTCACTAATTTCTCCGAAATGTATTGCCCTCGTGTTGAACTCGTTCGATATTTTTCCCCAAGAGATCTCATGGGTAAATGAATATATTGGAGTGGAAACGGACCCTTAAATCAACATTTCAAAAAAAATTCCCCTTTTTGATGGCAATTTTCGCAAGTATTTTCCTTATATAAGTACATCTCACATTATTTTGACTCTATCACCCTCTACCCAACTCGGATTAGCACGAAAATTTACACATAGAACCCTAAGACATAGGGCTACAACTTTTGTGCCCATGACCCTCGCATATTATTTAGTTTCACTATGAAAACATTGCTCGAATACATATTAGAGAAATCGAAGATTTCTGAAAGGGGTACCCCTTTGGTGAATTGGAGATTTCACTAATTTCTCCGAAATGTATTGCCCTCGTGTTGAACTCGTTCGATATTTTTCCCCAAGAGATCTCATGGGTAAATGAATATGTTGGAGTGGAAACGGACCCTTAAATCAACATTTCAAAAAAAAATCCCCTTTTTGATGGCAATTTTCGCAAGTATTTTCCTTATATTAGTACATCTCACATTATTTTGACTCTATCATCCTCTTCCCAACTCGGATTAGCACGAAATTTTACACATAGAACCCTAAGACATAGGGCTACAACTTTTGTGCCCATGACCCTCGCATATTATTTAGTTTCACTATGAAAACATTGCTCGAATACATATTAGAGAAATCGAAGATTTCTGAAAGGGGTACCCCTTTGGTGAATTGGAGATTTCACTAATTTCTCCGAAATGTATTGCCCTCGTGTTGAACTCGTTCGATATTTTTCCCCAAGAGATCTCATGGGTAAATGAATATGTTGGAGTGGAAACGGACCCTTAAATCAACATTTCAAAAAAAAATCCCCTTTTTGATGGCAATTTTCGCAAGAATTTTCCTTATATTAGTACATCTCACATTATTTTGACTCTATCACCCTCTTCCCAACTCGGATTAGCACGAAATTTTACACATAGAACCCTAAGACATAGGGCTACAACTTTTGTGCCCATGACCCTCGCATATTATTTAGTTTCACTATGAAAACATTGCTCGAATACATATTAGAGAAATCGAAGATTTCTGAAAGGGGTACCCCTTTGGTGAATTGGAGATTTCACTAATTTCTCCGAAATGTATTGCCCTCGTGTTGAACTCGTTCGATATTTTTCCCCAAGAGATCTCATGGGTAAATGAATATGTTGGAGTCGAAACGGACCCTTAAATCAACATTTCAAAAAAAAATCCCCTTTTTGATGGCAATTTTCGCAAGTATTTTCCTTATATTAGTACATCTCACATTATTTTGACTCTATCACCCTCTACCCAACTCGGACTAGCACGAAATTTTAAACATAGAACCCTAAGACATAGGGCTACAACTTTTGTGCCCATGACCCTCGCATATTATTTAGTCTTCACTATGAAAACATTGCTCGAATCCATATTAGAGAAATCGAAGATTTCTGAAAGGGGTACCCCTTTGGTGAATTGGAGATTTCACTAATTTCTCCGAAATGTATTGCCCTCGTGTTGAACTCGATCGATATTTTTCCCCAAGAGATCTCATGGGTAAATGAATATGTTGGAGTGGAAACGGACCCTTAAATCAACATTTCAAAAAAAATTCCCCTTTTTGATGGCAATTTTCGCAAGTTTTTTCCTTATATTAGTACATCTCACAGTATTTTGACTCTATCACCCTCTACCCAACTCGGACTAGCACAAAATTTTAAACATAGAACCCTAAGACATAGGGCTACAACTTTTGTGCCCATGACCCTCCCATATTATTTAGTCTTCACTATGAAAACATTGCTCGAATCCAT